>NC_089586.1:34206133-34465797 GCF_019320115.1 Miscanthus floridulus | reverse complement strand
CTTTTTACTTGTATGACCCTAAAAAGAATACATCTTTCTTATACGTTTTGCTTTTTTAATTTGTATGGCTCCAAAATAAAAAATTTCTTCGCCTAGATATTCCAATACCGCCGCATGCTACCGAGACCGAGCGGAAAGACTAGAGAGCGAGCGAAAAAAAACGCGATGGGGGAGGGCGCCGCCGCCCGCCTGGTGCAGCGCGCGCAGCCGGGGCTGGTCCGGCGCGGCCGCCACCTCCAGTGAGCAGCCCGTCGCGGCCGGCCCATCCCGCAGCTGAATGAGGGCATGTTTTTGTTTGGCTACATGAATTTGATTGATGACAATGGGGACAAGCAGGTTGAGGAATTGACTGCATTGCAGAACAAACGAGTAAAATTTGCCTGCGACAAGTACGTGTGACTTTTGCCACCTTGATCTTTAGCATTAGTATTTTTGTTTTGAGTAAATTGCACCAATAGACATCTAAACAAGACGTAGCATCACTGTTTTCTTTGATATGATGTCCATGTGAGTGTTAGTACTGTAAGAAATCGCGCCTAACAAATAAGATCGGTGACACAGATATTCACTTTAAGTTCCTTCCCCTTGCTACACTGTCTTGCATGTTGTTCCAAAGTGCAGGTTATTACTCATGTTTCTTCCTGTGCAAACAAGGCTATAATTTGGTCAACGAAAAAAATAATGCTAAATTTATTGCCTGCTGATGTTTTCCTTGTAACTTTTATGTTTGCAGGTTATTTGCAAATACCCAAGCAGAAAGTTATATGCACATGGACTTGGTAAGTTCTGTGCTTCTATTTTATAGTTCTATTCCTATCATGGTAGCATGGCGATGACACGATTCTGTGGTTTGCACATGCAAGTCAGAACGTGATCCTTCTAGTTTTATGTTTTAATACAATTTCTGTAAAATGAACCTGTGCTTCCTTTTGTTTTCTGTAAGATCTTCTTAAAGAATTATTATGCTGTCTTGGGTTGGAAATATATCATCACAGAAACAAAAGGCAGCCTGCAAAGCCTTTCTTTTATTTGTAATACAGAGATTATGCAGGTAAGCTTCTGTTACTGATTTATTCATCTTCCTCTAGGGTGCTGAGTTTGAGCTTGATAGCATCAAGAAATTGTCAAAGGAGTATGCAGAGGCAAAGGAATTGGCCCTTGCAGGTGCCTGTCATTTTTCACTTTTGGATATGTGCATTTTCTTCTCCTTTTATGTAAAACTCTGGACAAACACTGTTCCTAACCCAACTGCTATTTGTTTGCCCGTATCACCTGGACAGAGGCAAGCCAAATTGTGAAGTTGAAGATGCTAAGCACCTCCTTCAGAGTGACAAGCTGTTGGGTGACAAGATAGATGAAGTCGTCAAAGAATGGGATGCCCAGAATGAGGGGTTCTACCAGAGAACAGGATTATCCCGTGGCGATCAGCTCATGGTGATTGACAATGATGAATCGGGAGTACAATATTACGAGGACGGATCCCGTGGCAATCAGCTCATGGTGATTGAGAATGATGAATCAGGAGTACAAAATCACGAGGACGATGACTTTGATGAGTTAGATCAGCTGCTAGAGTGAAGAAGGTCTCGTGAACTTTTACTGTCGTATAACCCTGTAATTCAGCATACTACGAGATGAAATCCTTGCTCATCTTTACTATGGTTAATTGCAATGTATTTGTGAATTTTTTTATGCGTTTGATAAGCTCATTTTATTGCAATATATTTGTGTACTCGATTATGTGTCCTATTATATACTGTTATATGTGAATTTATTTGCTTAATATTACTCCAAATATACAACAGACAAACAAAACTTTGTATTTTATTTTTTTCGCCAAGGGTAAAACAGACATTTTGCCCTTGACTTAACACCGTCAAGTGACAAAAACAGACAGAAGGCCATAGAAGGAAGAAAATTTCGTTTAGGGGCTATACAGGTAAGTTAAAAAAAAGCCATATAAGGAAGATGTATTTTTTTTAGAGCCATACATGTAAAAAGCTCTACTTTCTAATGTTTCCACATGGTGCTGTGTTTTTTTGGGAAGAAATGCTCCATATAGTGTTTTTTTCCCAAAAACATTGACAAGAAGTCAAGAGTGCGGTGTCCGGATTAGAGCGTGAGTGCGGTGTCATATATGTGCTATTTCTGATGTTGGGCTAGTGCTTGACCAAGGCCCTGGTCTCTAAATCTAGGCCTAGCCCTATTGGGTCTGGTATGTTTAGAGTGAAAAAAAGCCCATCCTGGAAATGGAGGTGCTATCGAGTCGAGTAAGAAAAATGCCTATCCCTCAAGGCGGAGCCCTATAAGAGAATGGAGGCCCATGCAAAAATCTGCACCCCAGGGTTGAGCCCAATCTTGATCCATCTGCCTGAAGGCTCATCGTGTATAAACCATAAAATCGGCCAGCCCATTTAAGTACATGGGGCTTCTTTTTCTGCTTATTCATTGAAGCCAATCTCAAGTCCCCTGCAAATTTACAGCCATGGTAGGTTGAAATAAGGAGCTAGAGGTAGAAAATTATGAAAGAAAACCCCTTCCAATAGTTGTTTCTAGATATGTCCCTAGTTGATTCGACATCCTTTAAGAGTTTGTTTGGATCAGCTAGCTAGGATTAGTTATTAGTTGGAGCTAAAATTATCTTAAAATTTCCTTAAATTAACAACTAGGTGTAGCCTTGACTAACAAATTAGCTGACCTATTAGCCCCATGTTTAAATGGGTTAGGGCTAATTTTTAGTTGGCTAACAATTAGACTTGGCATTCATACAGGCCCTAATTCTTGTCTCCTATCTAACACTCCAACCCTAACCACAAAATTAGATATCTTACACCATAGACTATCATTATGGTATCAGATAGTTTTTGAGGTAAGATATATATGGCTTTGTGGTTGTAATATGAAACTTGGACTTGCCAAGAGTTAGAAGGGCGTCGTCCAATGTACTTCCTTTTGTTTCACTGTTTAGCAGTTTTGTTCCAATCTTTGCTTTTGAGCTTAGCAATTTTTGCGCTGTTAAATCACTCAGGATGTTTAATTAATTTCAGCCATGGTTTTGTTTTCACCGAGGCTCAAGATACCATATATTCCAAGATCCACCGGTAAGGTCCATTGACGGTTTGTCGGTCTTGATCATGAAGTTGTTGATACAAGAACGAATTCGATGGCACGGGTGAGCGTGCGTAACATTAGCGTCGATCAGTTGGCTATAAAGTTATAAACCCATGCATCCGTGAATTGAACGTAGCTCATCAGTTGTTAATTTCATTGTGGTGAAATCTAAATCTATCCATTTAGATTCAAGTTCTCATGATTTAGGATGACAATACACTAGTATCAAACACATTAGTAGAGGCGGTCAAATAATATTTTCGGAGAGAAGGCAGCAGCTATATATATTCTAGCTGTAGCTAGGTATGGAGTGGGTTTTCAAATAGACCATGAGCCTTTTGACATAGGCCCGTTTCTAAAAATGAGTCATATGTTCAGTGGTGGACCTTTTAAAAAAAATCTGTCTTTGTTAATCAGTGTTAAGAGATGGTCATTTAATTATCGAACTGTTTCTATAAATCAGCTGACTGTCTCTAAAATCAATTCACCGGCTATTTCAGAAGGCAATGTCAATTTATGACCGCTTCTAAATAAAAAGGCATGTCTTCTGAAATCAATTATGCGGTGGTGATAACCGAAGTTGTGCAAAATTATACTGCATGTACACCCCTCTGGGTTCTTCCTGGACAGCCATCTCACACATGCATGATGCATGACACATGCAGAAACGACGTGCACCGCCCCACGCAAATATCGAAACGAAGTTGAGCAGTGGAAGTGACGGGACAAGGGAACGTTTCGCAAAGTGCATCCGACACCGCGGCATGGACACAGCTGGTACCGAAAGCTCATATCCCCACCACGTCCCGAGCTGGTGGTACCCACGGCCAGGGGCCATCATCGGACCGTGCATGGACTGGAGCTCTCGCGCTACACCACCCACGGATCCGCCGCAATGCATCATGCACGTATGCAGCCGGCAGCCGCGGCC
Organism: Miscanthus floridulus; assembly: GCF_019320115.1. Classification (NCBI taxonomy): domain Eukaryota; kingdom Viridiplantae; phylum Streptophyta; class Magnoliopsida; order Poales; family Poaceae; genus Miscanthus; species Miscanthus floridulus. The sequence goes on along the minus strand of NC_089586.1, from coordinate 34,461,755 downwards.
GCCAAGTCCACTAAAGACGCCGCCGCCGCGAAAGCACGAACGTACGCAAGAGACGTCCCGCCCGTCCGGCCGGGCGCGGCGGCGGTCGCCGTTTGCCCGTTTTGACGTACGTCAAATCGACCGATTCGAGTTCAGAAGTACGCATGCATGTTTCACCCGCCGGCCCATCGATCGGTGTCGCCCGAGTTTACTTGGGCCGCACCCGCACCGCCCCCATCACTGCCGATTGATTTCGGCAGGAGCAGCAGGACGGACGCGCCGGCCGCCATCCAGGGTCTGCCACGCCTCGCGGTGGGCCGTATGGCAGCAGCCAGCAGACAGACATGAGACATCCGCACCGGCCGTGTCGGGTACATACCCCGCGCGCGCCGCCGTGTCGGGTACATACCTGCCTGCGCGCACCGGCCGGCCGAGCTTAATTTGACGACGAGCGCGCACACACTGCACGTACGGTACGATGTGTACGCGACGGGGGAGCACCGGGTCGAAGGACCCGACCACGTGGATATATGATCCATCATCATGCATCGTCTCATCATAACCTAGCATAGCGTATGTACGCACGTGGCGAATTCGCCAGCTAGTTTCCATGGGCGCGCTCGTTACCTGGGCCGTGATGGCTGGCGACGCGGACCGGACACGGACCGCGGGCCATGGGCCAGGTCCGGGTGGCAGCGGGCGAGCCGACAGGGGCAGAGACCGCGGGGGATGATGGTGGGCGGGGTGTGCCGCCCTGTGTCCGGTCCGTGGGCTACGCGTGGGCCCGCCGCCGGTATCCATGCGGTCCGGCATGGAGGAGCCAACAATATTGCAGAGGAAATCAATCAATCGCAAACCGAACCCTGACGCGCGCCAATCAGCCTGCTGCCTCATAACTGCATCATCAATCAATCAGCTCAGTGTCATATGATGTCCATCCGTTCATTTTGGCCACAAGTGGTTTATATTTATTATGTTCTCTATAAACACGAATTCTGGGTTTAAATTAGTAAACCGGCAGATAAACAGAGGTAGAACTGCACTTGACGCACGCACAATGTATTTCATATTTGTCATTATTCCATTCCATGGGAACGCTACGCTGTGGACGCGACCACGGCCACGCCACTACTTCTTATCCCATATGTTTCCGTTTCTGTAGTGCAGGTAGGTACGACATAAAAAAGGCAGCCATACATGCATGGGCCTTGTTTAGATGCCATCCAAATTTCAAGTTTTTTCACTCTCTTCATCACATCAATTTTTAGCCGTTTGCATGGAGTATTAAATGTAGGTAAAAAAATAACTAATTGCACAGTTTAGTTCGAAATCACGAGATGAATTTTTTGAGCCTAGTTGGTCCACGATTGGACAATATTTGTCAAATAAGACAAAAGTGCTACTATTCATCGGTTTGAAATTTTTTCGCAATCTAAACGAGGCCATGGTATGAAAGTGCTTGGTTGAAACCTTCTTCTCCAAGTTTAGCTTTTTTTTCCTTTCAAAACTTTGATCAGTTTATTACGCATACCAAAAGAGTTGGTGTCGTCGTCGTTTCTTGCATTGTCTCTTGTAACGGAAAAGTTCGACGGCATTGTATAATTTCATACGCCTTTTTGTAAAGAAACCAAATATCATATCCGTCAGCGAAATTAATCAGTGTCGTCGTCTAGATATTTTATTTGTTTATTTCTTTTAATGAAAAGCGGGTTGAACCCCCAATAAAAAAAAAGATATTTTATTTGTTTCCTCCCGGCCCGGTCACTAAGCGAAGACGCGGCTCTCTGGTGGTGGTGCAATGCAACGTTGCCTTCTTAAGTTCTGATTGACGTATGAAAACGAAATAGTAGTATATATAATCCTCCAGACGGCGGTGACTGCATGCTTGTCTATATATGTTTTAAGAACATAATAAACCCGCAAGATTAAGGCCACTATGAATAGTGAGAATAATATTATATATGCAGCACTACTTTGTATTAAAGATATCTCATTAATTAATTAATCCAACACCACAAAGTTATACGCGACTTAGACCACATAAATAAATTATATATTAAGAACATCAAACTAGACTGCAAATTAAGCGATATCTGCCCCTGCGCTGACTGCTGTCAGCATCTCTCCCTAACGAAGAACTAGCCCAGAAGACTACGTATATATAGTAAATAAATAATCATTCAACGTCCGATCTGCATGAGAATTAGACTATGGACGTGGCCTCTCAGGACCGTATTTGTTGTCAACTTTTTCTGTAAGTACATATATTAGTCTTAGTAATTTATTATCTTTTCAATTCAACGCTGTATGCTTTGGTCCAGTCAAACACGCAAAAATCTATACTACTTGTTACACATCACACACGTATGACCATTGTCCCCAATGATGGAAAATGTCAACCAAGTCCATCTGATAATATATTTCAACGGATAAAAGTATATAGTTATTAAGTTTTTTCTAGTCAACCAAATCCATTCTGCTAATAAAGGCCTGTGTGGGGAAATTGTTTTCTATACTAATAACAAAATAATTTAACATAAATCGGGATTCGTGGCCTAATTTTTTAGCTCATCATTTTTTTGTTTTTTCCCAGAAGCCTTCTACGGCTTTTCTATTTTGCCGACCTAGGTTATTTAACACTATTATACTTTTTTTGACTGAATACACTATTATTCTTTTTAATATATATAAAAGCCACATCCCTGTTTTAAAGAGATATGATAGCTGATCGTGTATACTATATACTACAGGAGTATATATATATATATATATATATATATATATATATATATATATATATATCAAAGTTGTTAGAAATTTCTAGACTCTAGGTGTAGATCTAGCGGGTAAAACAAACGACTGTTGGTGTACCTTGGTAGCTAGTGCGCCCGTAGCGACCGGAGATGAAGTGCAGTCGAAGTCCCTACGGCAACACGAGGTACAACGTCCCGGTGGTGGCACTGTAGAGGCGACGGCAGAGTCGGTGGGGTTTCTCGTCACTGGCAGCACTCTTCTTTAGATCGGATTAGTGTTTCTCTGTAGCTGGTTACAGCGGCTCAGATCAACCTCGTAGTTAGAGCCATGATCCCCATCTCTCTTTATAGTGCAGTGCGACAAGGGCCCACCAACCATATTAGGGTTGGACGCCCCTGATCAGGGCGCAGATCCAAGGGTCCAATAAGCCGTTGAGCCTATTGGTGGAGATTAACTAACATTTTCCATATTGATCTCACTACCATCTTTCAATTTTATATCATTTACTTTTGTTCATTCCATTACAGATTAGCGCATAGAGCATGTTTCATCGTCACGGTCAATTGCCGATGGATTTAACAGCTACAACACACCACTCTGTTCTGAAATAGATACTTAACTTTAGGCCTTCTTTTGTCCAGGAATTATAGGCTTTTCCTTAAACCCATGCTAGCTACATGTTCTCTGAACACGTTGGGTGGTAAGCCTTTTGTAAGCGGATCCACGAGCATCTTTTCGGTACTTATATGCTCAAGTATGACATGATCCCGGACTTTATCTTTCACAACATAATATTTTATGTCAATGTGTTTGGCACCACCACTTGACTTATTGTTGTGAGCATACTGTACCGCCAGATTATTATCGCAGTATAACTTAAGCGGTCTATAGATGTCGTCAACCACCTTCAAACGGGTATGAACTTTTTTAGACAGTTCACCTGCCCCGTTGCCTCATAACACGCTACAAACTCGGCATACATTGTGGACGATGTAGTGACAGCTTGCTTTGAGCTTTTCCATGAAAGAGCTCCCCCTGCGAGAATGAATACATATCTAGACGTGGATTTTCTATTATCTCCCGCATAATCAGAATCTGAATATCCCACTATATGAAGTGAATCAGATCTTCTATACGTCATCATGAGGCATTTCGTTCCTTGCAAATAACGCAAGACTTTCTTTACTAATTTCCAGTGTTCTGTTCAAGGATTGCTCTAGAATCTGCCAAGTAACCCGGTAACAAATACTATGTTAGGGCACGTACATACTTGAGCATATTGCAAGCTTCCGACAACTGAAGCATATGGAACCGTTTTCATTTGATTGATCTTATACTAGTTCCTGGGGCATTGAAAATCCCCATATCTGTCGCCCTTGACTATAGGAGCAGGTGAGGGACTACATTTGTTCATACTAAATTTCTTTAAATTCTTTTCTATGTATGCCTTTTGTGACAATCCTAATACCCCTTTACTTCTATCTCAGTGAATCTCGATCCCTAGAACGAACGAAGCTTCACCAAGATATTTTATATCAAAATTTGAGGATAAAAACTTCTTTGTCTCTAGTAGTAGACTGACATCACTACTAGCAAGTAAGATATCATCCACATACAGGACAAGAAAGATAAACTTCCCATTCTTAAACTTTGCATAGACACAATTGTCCTCAACATTCTCTTTAAAACCAAAATTTCTTATTGTCTGATCAAACTTCAAGTACCACTGTCTTGAAGCTTGTTTTAATCCATAAATGGATTTCTTTAGGCAGCATCCCATTCGTTCTTTTCCTTCCATGATAAAACCTTTCGGTGGTGTCATGTAAACATTTTCCTCTAAGTCCTCGTTGAGAAATGCCATCTTTACATCCATCTGATGTAATTCTAAATCGTAATGTGCCACTCATGCCATTATGATTCTGAAGGAATCCTTACATGAGACTGGAGAAAAGATCTCATTGTAATCAATCCATTCTCTTTGCATAAAGCCTTTTGCCACAAGTAATGCTTTATATCTCTCTATATTCCCTTGAGAGTCAAGTTTTGTTTTGTAGACCCATTTATAGCCTACTATTTTAGCTCATTTAGAAATTATTTCCAAGTCCCAAACTTTATTGGCATTCATAGATTTCATTTCATCTTCCATGGCCTTAAGCCGCTTTGATGAATGATCACTTCTCATGGCTTCTTCAAATGAGGTGGGATCATCCTCCATTTAAAATTCCTCAGTGTTGTATACTTCATAGTCAGCAGGAATAGCTGATTTTTTAATTCTTTGAGACCTTCTAGGGGCCTCCATATTTGGCACATCTTCTGTTTGAGACTGTTGTTGCTCCCCCTCATGTGTGGCAATAGATTCTATAGGATCCTGAAGATCATCATTCATTATTGCCACAGGCGGAATAACAACAGGTGCTGGCACCACAGTATCTTGCACTGTCGGTGCAGCGACAGCAGGTAGTGAGGAAAAATGGCTCATGAATCATCGGAGTGGGCGTATATACCCGCTTCTCTTCAAGGTCAATTTCTCGAGCTACCATGCTCTCCCTCATCATTTCATTCTCTAGGAAGACAGCGTGTCTCGTTTTCATAAACTTTGTATGTTTGTCTGAACAGTAGAAACAAAAACCTTTTGACTTTTTTGGGTAGCCAATGAAGTTGCAACTTACTGTTTGGGATATAGTTTCCCAATGTTTAGGTTAAATACTTTAGCCTCTGTAAGACTCCCCCACACACGTAAGTGGTTTAGTGAGGGTACTCTTTCTGTCCATAACTTATACGGTGTTTTGGGCACCGACTTACTTGATACTCTATTGAGAATATGAATGACAGTTTTTAACGCCTCCATCCATAGGCTCAACGGTAAGGTGGAGTAACTTATCATACTGCACACCATGTCCATCAGGGTACGATTACGTCTTTCAGCTACTCTATTCCGCTGAGGTTCGCCCGGTACAGAATATTGGGCTACTATGCCATTCTCCTATAAGAACCTTGCAAAAGGTCCCGGAACTTGGCCATATGGGGTATGCCGACCGTAGTACTCTCCCCCACAGTCAGACCTGACTATCCTAATCTTTAAATTGCATTGGTTTTCAACTTCTTCCTTAAATATCTTAAATTTATCCAATACTTCTGTTCTTTCTTTGATTGGATAAATATAGTCATAATGAGAGTAATCATCTGTGAATGTTATGAACAAATCATAACCATCCACACCCTTTATAGGAAACTGACCACATATGTCTGTGTGAATAATCTGTAAAATTCCCACGCTTCGTTTGACATCTTTTTTAATTTTCTTTACATACTTTCTTTTTATGTATTCTCTGCATTGTTCTAAATCTGAGAGCTCTAATGGAGAAAGAATATTATTCTTAACTAGTCTTTTTATTCCCCCCCTCGAAATATGGCATAAACGACAGTGCCATAATTTCGACGACGCATCGTGAGCTCCCTTATGCCACCATTTCCAAAGTAACTCTCTTTCACCAGCTGTTTTATCAGCTGGGTAGCATATGTCTTTGAAGAGCCAGTGACCTGATTCTTTATTCTATCGAGGTACTCGTTGACCATGTCACACTCTGGGATTGAGCCCACAATTACAGGCTCAATCGTGTTCTTTATCACAGCCAAACATTTCTTGTTGACATTGACCCACTTCCTATGCTCGAGGTCATAGGACATCTTTTGGGATTTAAAATCCATCTCTTTAGTTGCCCAAGCGGCATCAGCCTCGTTTGTCTCCCTCACCGGTGTCATAGGCTCAGTGGAACATGGTGAGGTGACTACCCAGTCCACCTCAGCCAAGATGAAAGCCATGTCTATCTTTTTCTTTCACTCCGCGTAGTTATCACCTTTGAGTGTGGGGATCTCTTTGATACAACCCATCAAGTTCTATCCGCCTGGCAACACAATTCATATAGAGTGAAAACATAAATTATAACAACAATTGCATGCCTTGACTCCAACGTTGGTCAAAATTAAAACATACAACTATTCTTATACACTAATTCTACATCACCGCTGGGCAGAAATAGAATTAATGCATAATATCATTAAAATTACGATATTGTTATTAACAACGTTGGTCAGAAAATAACAACATCATAATCATGTCAAAATCTTTTTTCTCCAATTAAATATCACGTTGGTTCAAAATAACCGGAGAATAAACTATTTCTTTAGCAGCGGAAACATAAAAAAAATTCATTATCTATTTTTCAGAAGCATTAAACTTTTTCAAATATTCTCTGAAAAATTATCCCGTTGATTCAAATTTTAACAGAGATATTAAACTAGACAAAATTTATCAAAATCTGTTTCTAAAAAATAATAAAACAAAATTACTCTTCTATTCATTTTGGCCTGGCCCAGCAGGCAACAACAGCCCAGCACATCATCTGCATCGCGTGTGGCCCAGCACAGCTCCGCCGCCGCCTAGGCCCAGCACGCCTAAGTGTCGACCCATGATCGCATTCACGCGCGCTCGCCCGCGCTCCCCCGTGCCCAGGCCGCAACCTAGGCCTGGGCTGAGAAAGTGGCCCGATGCTCGCACCCGCTTGGGCCGAAAGCCAGCCCGGCCGCTCGTAGCCGCTCGATCAAGATCGACGGATCAGCTACTTTTTCGCACGAACAAAAACCCACAGCCGTAGCCGGCTCCCCAAACCCTAGCTTAGTCTTACTCTTTCCCTCTCTCTTCGCTCTCTCACGCCGATCCGGCGTCAGCGACGGCGGCCACGGTGGCCGCCGCCGCTGGTGAGGAAGACTGCTGCCGGACCAAGTCCGGCTCCCCTTCCTTCTCTTCCTTTCTCTTCCCTTTCCCCTTTTCTTCCTCAGCATCATAGCCGAGTGACAGAGGAGCAACGGTGGCTGCCCTTGATCGCCGGGGAAAAGTGACGACGCCGCCGCGGGGCCCCTCGCTGGCGCGTGAGCTCGCCCAAGGGTGAGCTCGCCGCCGTCGAGCGGCCTTGTGGCGATGCCCTTGACCCCGAAGCCCGAGGCGTAGGCCGCGTGGTGGCGTGACCTCCCGGTCGGGTGGTTCTTCCCGCGCGACATTTGAGCAACGCCGGCGGTTGTGACCACGGCAGGTGAGCCCCAGGTAGGCCCCCGTGCCATCCGTTCTTGCTTTTCTCTCTAGGGTTGGGTCTTAGGGTTCGGCCAAATCCGAACCCACTGTTCATCTTCTTTCTAAAATCGATTGCGGGTTTAGGGTTCGGTTTCGAGTAGACTTGAAGCCAAGCCCTCCTTCTCTTCTTTCTTTCACCCAATTAGGGTTAGGGTTAGGAAAACCCTCTTTCTTCTCAGATCCAAAGTGGATCTGATCGGTTCTCTGCTTTCTTGTCTGTTTTCTTCTTGGTTCTTTGCCGATTGGAGATTAGGGTTAGGGTTAGGATTTTGTTAGGGTTAGGATTAACCCGATTCGTTTTTCTTTTGGTTTGGGTTCGGTTGAACCCTCTGATCTTTTCTTGTCATGCGCCGGCGAAGACGACGGTGCGGCACCTTTCCCCGCACGGTGGTGGTGGTGACCGGCAGTCAGTGACGCCCGCCACCCTCCCGGTCTCTTTTCTATTTTCTTTTACCCGGTTAGGGTTTCAATCTAAAACAGATCGAACCCTTGTTCTTTCTTTGATTTCTTTTCTACGCTTTACCACATACTAGATCTACACACTGGTAATCTTGGCTCTGATATCATTGTTAGATATTTTTAGACTCTAGTTGTAGATCTAGCGGGTAAAACAAACGACTGTTGGTGTACCTTGGTAGCTAGTGCGCCCATAGCGACCGAAGATAAAGTGCAGTCGAAGTCCCTATGACGACGTGAGGTACAACGTCCCGGTGGTGGCACTACAGAGACGACGGCGGAGTCGGTGGGGTTTCCCATCGCTAGCAACACTCTTCTTTAGATCGGATTAGTGTTTCTCTGTAGGTGGTTACGGTGGCTCAGGTCAACCTCGTAGTTAGAGCTCTAATCTCCAACTCTCTTTATAGTGCTGTACGACAGGATCCGACCAACCATATTAGAGTTGGGCGGCCCTGATCAGGGCGCAGATCCAAGACCCATGGAGATCAACTAACAAAAGCATGTCCCCGTTGGCTGAATGAATATACGAGTGAACTCTGAACATCTAAATTATCAACATAATGAAAATTTCAGATACGTTTTTTTTTGTAAGTTACGGCATATATATGATGTGCACATACCAAGAAATCCAGAAGACACGTAATTATTCAACGCCCGATCTGATTGAGAATTAGACTATATCGTTTGGTCTAAAGGACGTGGCGTCTTAGACTAACGACGACTACGTGTTCGATAACGATGCAGCGTCTCAGGACCGTATATGTTTGTCAACTTTTTCTGCACATCTATTAATATTATTCATTTATCATCTTTTCAACGCTGTATGCATGCTTTGGTCTAGTTAAACACGCAAAAAAATGTATAGTTGACTTTGTTTAAATTCAGGATGTAAAGTTTTGGGATGTCACATCGGGTGTTATATGAGGTGTCACATGGGGTGTTCGGATACTGATAAACAATAAATTACAGAATCCGTCAGTAATCCATGAGATGAATTTATTAAGCCTAATGAATCCATCATTAGCACATGTGTTACTGTAGCACAACGTTGTCAAATTATGGACTAATTAGACTTAAAAGATTTGTCTCGTAAATTAGTTACAAACTATGCAATTAGTTATTTTTAGTCTATATTCAATACTCTATACATATATCTAAACATTCAATGGAATATGGAGTAAACTTTAAACAAGGCCTTACACATCACACACGTATGAGGACCATTGTCGTCCCTAACAAGGATGGAAAAATGTCAACCAAGTCCTCCTGACAGTACATTTCACGGATGAAAATAGTTATTTAGTTTTTTCTAGTCAACCAAGTCCATTCTGCTAATAAAAGAGAAAATTAACATAAATAATTTAACAAAAATCGAGATTCGTGGCCTAAATTTTTATTAGCTCATCATTTTTTTCCCAGAAGCCTTCTGGCCTTTCTATTTTCCTGACCTATATGTTATTTTACACTATTACTCTTTTTAATGTATATAAAAGCCACATCTCCGTTTAAAGAGATATGGTAGCTGATCGTGTATACTATATTATATACAAGAGTATCAAAGTATATATGTCCCTGTTGGCTGAATGTATGAGTGAACTTTGAACATCTAATTAAATTATCAACATAATGAAAATTTCAGATATGTTTTGTGTAATAAGTTACTGCATGTGCAGATACCAAGAAATCCAAAACTCAAGTCACATGACGCTTTAGCTTAAGCATTAATCATTCCTTATAAATTAAACTATAACAATTAATTCATGCGATGATTGCATAGATGACCGAAAGCGTACAACCTTTCTTGAAACTAAAGTGAGTATGACCAAAGAAATTATTAGCGGAATCGGACCGGCGGAGGCCCCTAGCTTTGGACTGATTCCATGTCAAGCAACAAATCCACTGTGTCCATTTCAACCGGCGGAGATTAATCCTTTTCTTCTTGTTGGGTGATACGGAGTAGATGATGAGACTTTTGTGACAAAGACATTTCTTTCTACATTTTATATATACTCCATTTTAATACCACAAGTTAGGCATCATTACCATATCAATGTGTGCAGCTCCAGCTACGACGACACTGCATCATGATATATGTATTAGGAAGTTGATCTGGGCCAGTACGCTATTACCTGCCTGCAGGTTTTCTCTAGGATCACTTCTAGATTTTTTTCTTAACGAAAAAGACATTTATGAATAATTTAATAAAAATGAAAATTTTGAGAATCAGCTAAGCATTTTTTTGTGAGACAGCTAAGCATTTTTTTAAGGTGCAATGAAAAATATAATTTAGAAAACTAAAACACCCGTATCATTGGTAGAAATAAATGCTCGAGTCTCACTCCTGAGCCATAGATATAGATTGCAAGGAAAACAAAGGGAAAATTAAACTATACATTATCCAGAACAGATCAGATGACTGAGTGAATTGGATAGTGACATTTTAACCGCTCCCTCATTGTGATTCACAACCAGAACTGATTTGTAGAGATAATTAATGATAGATAACCATTACATGCAAAGGAATTGGATTCTTTGGAAATGCTTTGCCATCTTTCAACACGGAGAGAGTATGGCCCCGTTCGCTGGTCTGAAACTTGACTGAAAAACACTGTTCCGGCTGATTTGTCGTGAGAGAAAAATACTGTTCGGCTGGTTTGGTGAACAGTAACTTGAGAGGGAAAGCAGCCGGTTGGCTGGTCTGGTTCAGACCAGCGAACGGCACCTATATTATATATGTGCGATCTTACGAATCCTGCAGATGCATGGCCATACTTGTCACACTCAATTTTAAGGATAAAATTGAATGCATAAAACCCATGTGTGTCCAGTGATCAGTCACACATATAAGTCAATAAATTATAAAAGTATCATCACGGTGTATCTTACATAATGATTAATACCATCACATAGTCTTACACAACACAGCGGAAAATAAAAGAAAGTAGCTCTCTCGTGGTAGCTCCAACACAGGGACGATCAACTGGTTGACCACAAGCCTAAAAGTCCTATGAAAACTCCTCATACTCATTGACATCTGTTACCCATCCGGGATTTTTATCCAAATATAGAAAGTAAACAAGCGTAAGTACTTCCCGTACTTAACAAGATATCATGGGGTTATGAAAGCTCAAAAAGGATGACTCTGGTTTACTGCGGTTAGCACTTTTAGTAAGTCATGATTTTATCATCAATTATTATCAAGTTATGCTTAAGCCCTATTAAACCCATGTGATCAGATATCAGAATCAATTGTATCATATCATCATCATAGAACATCATAAATGAGCAACAATAAATAACCAGTTATTCTGTGAGTTTTCCGGGCCGCTCGTGACCGTGAGCACGGCTGTTATAACAGTTTGTAACCCTCTGCAGAGGTTGTGCACATTCACCGTGAGTCGTGTTTCCCACGTACCCAGATTAATTACTCCCATAATACTGCCAAGGTGAGCGGGCGGGGTACACTATGAAGCCATTTCATAGGTTTCTCTTACAAATTAGGGGCGATAGGTTTCCTCGGCAGGCAGATGTAGGAACCCCTTTCCTATGGCACAAATCCTTCCCGGCTATACACATAAGAACAGGGGCAGTCCTATACCTAACGTGGCAAGCCCCTTTTGCGCCATAAAGGTAACCTCTAACAATCTAGAAAATGTCATATTATTGAGCTAAAGTCAGAGCCATGTGACTCTCACGGTTGCACTGCCAGTCCCAGCTTTTGTCGACAGATAAGTCCTTATGGAGGGCCGAGAGCATCATGATCAAAAGTCATTTGCTCCTTCGCCATATAATTCAGTTGTTTAAAAGCAAATTTTACATTTTCGTTCCATAGAACCATTATTCATTATTTGGATCATGTAATATAGGAAGTTGATCTGGGCCAGTACGCTATTACATGCCTGCAGGTTTTCTCTAGGATCACTTCTAGATTGTTTTCTTAACGAAAAAGACATTTATGAAGAATTTAATAAAAATGAAATTTCGAGAATCAGCTAAGCATTTTTTGTGAGACAGCTAAGCATTTTTTTAAGGTGCAATGAAAAATATAATTTAGAAAACTAAAACACCCGTATCATTGGTAGAAATAAATGCTCAAGTCTCACTCCTGAGCCATAGATAGATTGCAAGGAAAACAAAGGGAAAATTAAACTATACATTATCCAGAACATATCAGATGACTGAGTGAATTAGATAGTGACATTTTAACCGCTCCCTCATTGTGATTCACAACCAGAACTGATCTGTAGAGATCATTAATGATAGATAACCATTACATGCAAAGGAATTGGATTCTTTGGAAATGCTTTGCCATCTTTCAACAACGAGAGAGTATATTATATATGTGCGATCTTAAGAATCCTGCAGATGCATGGCCATACTCATCAGTCATCACTCATATTGTAACTAAGTAGCTACCAAATTTGCATCCATTCTCTAGCAGAATCAGTCTATCAGATGAAAACTGATAAGAAAATGCATCTCGACTCATGAAACTCGTGCAAAGTACAGGACCTCCACCTAGTAGTGGCGTTTCCTTTAATTTCTCTTGCCCTTTTGAATGATTCTGCAGTTAAGCAAGAAGAATGTGACTTTTAATATCAGATCATTTTGTGCGCATATGGAATTTTGTTTGGAATAATAGAATCGCACTTTGGCTTCCGACCATATGATTCTGTGCTCTTTTTATCCATAATAACCACAGATGCATGTGGTGACAGTTGGTTGTTGGAGAAGGGAGATTCAGTTGATCAAGAGGGGAAACTTGAACCGTAAGGTATATATGATCTACAAAAATAGGCGCATATTTACATATATCATGGATCATGGACTAACTGATTAATTATAATTAATTGCATACTTCCATGCAAAGGAGAATCGTCTTCCACATATCAAACATAAAAAAGAAAAAGAGAGAAAACCTAAAATGCTTCAGCGCCTTTTGCATAAAAAAGTTATTTTTTTCTAAATGCTCTTGTCATTTCGAATGTGCTCTAGCTAGAAAAAGGAATAGTTTACCTCTGTGACCCAGAACCAAAAATTGAGTTGCTTAAACTTGGCTCTTGAACTCAGATTCGACATATAAAAATGACATATGTTGACAAGTAATTTGTTAATTTACTAGCTAGGATTCATATATAAACATGTTTTTCTCAACTGATTTTGAGTCGTCTCATCAATGCGACAAATTAAAGAAAGTGTCGAAGTTGTAACTCCATAATTAGCTAGTAGCCATGTTACTGTACTATATGCTGCTTCTAGTTGTGTTTGTTTCAGTTTCTGGAAAGTGCTTATGCTATCAATAGGGAACACCGACCAGACGAGTGAAATTTGAAACTGCTTTTTTAGAAGTCGATTAGTATAATTTTTTCAGCACCTTAATTCTCCTGCTTTTGGCCTTTTGCTTTGGAAATATAATAGACTTATTTCAAGGGAGATAGAGAGGTGATGTGTTTCATAGTTATTTGAACCAAATAGTTTATAGCTTTTTCACATCTGCTTTTCCACAGTTTACAACCCATAACAGATTTTTCATAGCTTACTTACATCATATCTGAACCAAACAGATCCGGTATATAACAGTAGACACATTCGATCATCTTTTTTTAAGAAAAGAAAGAAAGTATAATTATATATCACTCCAGCCACGTATTTACGCAAAATTAAACCACGGTCCATTGTGGTTTTGATATGTCGATCTAATATAAGATGTCGACCGACTGATAGACACGGTCGTTCTCGTATAGTTACGGCCCTGTTGAAGCCATCATCCATCGTGAGCATAGTAAGATGATATACACGCTGAAAACAGCTCAAAAATAGTTGTTAGCCTCCCCCGCATGTGAATGAGACACCGAAATTGCCCGGACTACTGCCGCTGACGGGGATGCGCTAGCTATCTCCTCGGCGGCACCACCACCAGAACAACGGACACGGGCGCTATCGTGGCTACTGTTACCCCGCGCACCTTTCACGCACAGTTACGAGCAGACGGAGGAGCGAGCGAAATCACGTGTGGGGCGGGCGCAGGGGGAGCACATGGACGATGCAGGCAGTGGCCAGTACGTGGCAGGTGGCTGCGGCCGGAGGCTGGACTGGACTGGACGTCGCGGTCTCGCTCGATCCGTGCCCTGCTGCCGCCGGCTGCGCGCGGCCCGACTGATCGCCGTGGCGTGCAGCGCTGTCGATCGACGACGCGACGGCGCGCGCTCGGGAACGGGGAAAGCGATCGAGCCGCCGCCGCGCTACGCGCCATGGGGGACAGGTCCAACAGCGCCTTTAATTTGGCCGTTGCCCCTGTCCGTGCTCCACCACTTGCGGCGGCTTTCCATTGCCAACCTGATCTTGTCGCCGTACCAGCCGATGGCCGGATCTCCGGCCTCAAGCTCCGTGCACTCACTGTGGATTTTGGACTAGGAGAAAAAAAAAATCGGTTGCTGCCGTGTGTTAATTAATTTCGCTTTCTTAAACATGATGGTCTAAGTAAGATTGAAAGCTAAAATCCAAGATCTTGAAATTTGAAATTTAAAATTATCAAACAATCTTGGATATTGATATGGTCTATATAAAAGTTATAGTTCTCAATACGATCTATAACTTTGTAGTTGAAAAGTTTTTTTGTTTGAAGTCATTTAGTGTCCCAAAATTTAATTTAAAATTTTAAAATCTATAAACATGCAATAATATTTTGGGACCCTAAATAGTTTTAATTCAAAAACTTTTCAACTACAAAGTCGTAGATCGCGTCGAGGGCTTCAATTTTGATATAAAGTTTGTCTTTATTCGAGTTCATATGGAAAAATTATGAATTATTTTTTGATATAAAGTTTTTAGATCACCCTGGTTTGACTCAGATGAGACTCAAAACCAAGTTTAGGGACCGAGATGACACAACTGAATAAGTTTGAGGACCTAAACGGTCGATTTGCATGTTTAGGGACCGGGATGACACAACCAAACAAGTTTAGAGACCGAGATGACACAGATGAACAAGTTTGATGACCTAAACGGTCGATTTACGAGTTTAGGGACTGGGATGACACAGTTGTACAAGTTTAGGAACCGCCGGTGCACTTTACTCTTTATATTTATTATATGCGTAGCTTAACTTTTCTTTGGAATCATATACCTACTTCTCATTAACAAAGAAGATTCCATTTTGCAGATAGATTTGATGAGCTTCCTCCTAATCATATTAAAAGATACTCCGATCCTGGAACATTAGCCGTACTTATGAAACAATAATTAATCTGCTCAGCTATAAGTGCCTGATAAGAGTATATATGGTTTTTTTCGTCTTCGTGGTCTTGGTGAAACGTATGTGAACCTGCCGCGTCTAACTACTGTTCATGGACGCGCTTTCAATATTATGTTACGTTGAATTTGTTTTTGTCTTAATATGTATAATATATATACGGGTAGTTCGTTTAACAGCTTTATCTGCCGCGGATCAGCAAAAGATTTGCGTATGTAAACGTACATAATACTCTGGCTCAATAATTTAATCGTGCTAGTGCCCGGATGTTTGAACGGACGCCTAAGCCTACACTCCGTCTCCCCACGCACCCGCTTATGCGGAGCCCATGCCACCCGACTGCATGTGGGGAGTCCACACTCGCGCCCGTCCGTTTCTCACGCGCATGCACGCGGCCAGCAGCTGTAGCAGCGACAGTATTATCCTAGACGCTAAACAGTCGGTCATCTATCGTTTAGCCTATTATTCGAACAAAACGGGTGTTTAAACGGGAAAATTATTGCTTAACCAGTCAAAACAACCGATTATATGGAAACAGTGTACCACCGCGTTTAAACGGTGTGTAAACGGGCTAAACGGTCGTTTAGACTAACAATGGTAGCAGGTAGCTACGCCAGCATCTTGAAGAGGGGGAGGGGTGGCGGATGCCCATCCGGCGCCGGGAGGAGGAGGAGGAGGAGACACCGAGGCAAGGTGAGACAGTAGAAAAGCGAAGACAGAGATACAACACCTGATCTACTTTTTAAATATCCGGATGAACACAAGAAACATGCATCTGAAAACACTAGCTGCAACACCAGACCTACTTTTGAAACATCCAGATGAAACATTTGCAACAGGCATACGAAACAGCTGAAACACTCGAAACATGCGTATAAAACACTTGCAAAAAACACATGATGAAAACACTTGCAAACATATGTCTGGAAAACAAGATGAAACATTTAGAACATACACTTGAAACGTACGTGTATAGCCACTGCAATATGTGCAACATTCCGATCTACTTTTGCAACAACAAGATGAAACACTTGCAATATCTAGATGAAATATCTGAAACACTTGAAACATACTCTTGCAACATAGGCTTTATTTGGACGAATGGAGGCACGCCGACGTGGAGGTCGACGGTGGCACATGGACTTGGTTGTGCGGTAGCGGCACGGGCAACTCACCGGCGTGCGTAGCATCACATGAATCTCGTCCCCCTCGCCTGCTTGCTGGAGCATCCGTCGTGGAGGCTCGCTGGCTCGATGGAAGTGGTCGTGGCTCGCCAGCTCGATGGAGGCGGTCGTGGCGAGCGGGCCAGCCATGGCGTGGTGGCAGCACGGTGGAGGCGAGCGAGGTAGACTGGACAGGGTGGGGAATTATCGGTGCGGGACCCACGGGATACCCCGCAAGAAAGGGAGAAGATCTAGTCTAACTAGGATTCTTCCCCTGTAATCTTAGTAGTAGTATTATTCTGTAATCCTACTAGGAACTCTCATTGTAAACCGACTAGGATTCTGACCTCCTGACTATATAAAGGAGGGCAGGGATCCTAAAGAGAGGGACTTTTAACAACACTTTATAATCAATCCAACGCAAAGGCTAACGCCGACTGGACGTAGGGCTATTACTCGATCAAAGATCGAGGGTCTGAACCAGGATAAATCAACTGTCTTTTGCGTTTACCGTCGAGTTCCGCATACGCTGAAGCCCGAACGTACTGCCCCGGAGACCCCCGTGGCAAGCTATCGGTGGTCAAACATCGATAGGAATGCGACGCGGAGGAGGCAGAACGGGGAGGTAGCACGGAGGAGGCCGCAGGGGATGGGGCGCGACACTGCAGGGGACCGACGGTAGTGAGGCAGAGTGGGGTGGGCGGATGCATCAAGGCGCATGAATGGGACGAGAGGATAGGGTCACTGGGCGAGCGGCGACGTGTGGGAGTGAGCAAAAAGAGGCATCCGTCTGTTCGAACGTCGTAATTATATCATTACCGTAATTTAATTTGTGTCTGCCCATGCAAGTAGCTATTTAGGTATACTTGCAAAAATGTTGTAACACCCTCGGTGTTACATCTTAAATCATCTACTAAAATATGTCATGAGCATCATGTTTATGTGTTAGTGCATATGATAGAATGTGCAGATAAATTTCTTGTAACCTAAAATGATCAATAAAAAATGCTAAATGAAAGTTGATTCAATAGTTCATGTATATCAAGTAGGGTTGAAAACTAATTTTTATTAAGCAAAAATACTATAGAACATGTTTATGATACTTAAATAAAGTTTGAAGTATAAACTTTGTAGATGACAGTGAAATACTTGCTGTTGAAAAATGATATTACTAGCTAATATTTCTACCAGCCTAGAAATTATAAATTGAAATCAAATTCAGGTCAAAAACTTAGAAAAATTTTAAGTTTGTCAACAGCTAGACATTGCTATGTTTAGCAAATTATTTTGAGAGATTGGGTTAAGGGGTGGTGTAGTGTTATAATTCAATTTGGTAGTTTCATATGTCATCTCGAGCATGGTGAAGATGGTTTAGGTTCAGAAGCAACCGTTTAGTTTTTATATGTGCTTTAAAATTCGTGCACGACATGTTCTCGGGCTGGCTCGCCGGGTGGACCCGGTCACCAGGTTCGGGCGCTCGGCGTCACTGCGCTGGTCGCTCATGCGCGTGGTGCCGCGTGTGGCCGGCCATGGCTGCCTCTGGCCTGGCTGCGGCCCGGCCACTGCTGGCCCTATTGTGCGGAGCCGCTGCTGCTGCCGCCTGCCCTACCCCGCACCGTGACGGAGTCGCTGCCGGTGCCATCACCTTGCTGTTGTGTCTGCACTGCTGCCCTACCTCGCATTGCCGCTACCGACACCACTGTGACGTTGTGCTTCGCTGCCACTCGCCTTGTCCTCGCACGCATGAGGGTTGTTTTGGCTGCCTCACGTCGTCGCCTTGCCTTAATGGCACTATGGCCGCGCATGTCGCGCCCTGACCTACCTCCACACGCGTAGGTAGTCTGGCCACATTATCGCGTAGCGGGTGCACAGACGCCGCCTCGGGTTCGGCCGACCGCTTGCTGCCAAGGCGAGGACGAGGCGAGCTAGACTTGCCCCTCCCTCTCTGCCACCGCGACCGACCGACCCTGCTCGCTTAATTCGGCATGGTTGAGTCACCATCACTCGATTCTTCATGTCCCTAGATTCTCCATTAAGCCACCCGACCCCCGACGCCCACCCAGCCATAAAGCAAGCACGACCAAGCTCCAATTTGGAGTTTTTCCCCGTCGCCGTGCCATTAAGGCCGCACTCGGCCATTGTCGAGGGCAGGCCTCCTACCATCATTCCCGAGCTAATTCGCCTGCACCACTAGCTTCGTCTTGTCTCCCTCTCCACCTTACGCACGCCAGTGGAATCGCTACCGTCTCCCCGTCATCGCTGACTCGACCGTGCCACTACGGTGCGCCGCCGCACGGCTCGGCCGCACATGGACAACCCTCTTCCGTCATCCACCGCCCCAACTATCACCTTGGCCTGGTCTAGGGTAGCCTCCTGATGCTCACGCGCTAACCAATTAGGCCTGTAGCTACCCCAGCTCACCGGAACTGTGGCACTGCCGTCGCGGATGGCCGCGCGCCGCTGTAGCCTTCCCCGGTCGGTCGTGTCACCCCGCACCGCCACTTAGCGTAGCCGCTCGGGTTAGAGATGATGACTGGCCCATTAGGTGGTCTGTCGTAGGTCCCTGGTGGCCGGCGTAGCCGCGCTGCATCACCGGCCGCCGTGTCACCGTGCGCTGGGTCACTGGGGGTGCGCGTGGGTGAATTAGGGAAAGTCCAAGGGGTTAAGTGAGAAGGTTTGAGAGAGGGGAAAATAACGTTAGGACATAGCTGTGATTCGGGAGGAGTGCGAGGTCTATTTTGCAAAAATGCTAGCGCGTGCGGGATTTCCCCGCCGTGGGCCGTCTCCGCATGGGCCGCCCTCATGTGGGCCACACCACGGACCGCCACGTTCTCGCACGCATGCCACGTAGCGTGGGCCGCGTGTGTGGGCCACGCGGGAGAATTCGTTTTTCTTTTTCATAAGAAATTAGAAATAGTTTTCTAATTTAATTTTTGAGCTAATCTTTGATAAATCATATAAAATCATTATAGGTGTCCAAAAATTGTGAAACAAATTTTGTTAGGTTCCTAAAATTATGCTCTATCTGTTAGTGTATTTAGTTAATATATATACATATTGATACCAGGGGCTATTAAATCATTTGAGAGTGCTTAATATTATTAGGTTAAATATTGTAGGAATTTTTGTGGTAAATTGGTGATAGCTGTAGTCCTAAATTTTTTGGTAGCTTTATTGTATTATGATGTGCTCACTGTAATTTTTATAGCTTTAGAATAGACTAAACATTAGGGTAGTTAAATGCTCTTTGTTTCAAAGATACATTAAATCATTAGTAGAAATAAATATATACCCTTCATTTGTAAAGCGAGGTGTTTGTTAGTTGAACCCAACACTTTGTTTGGTAAAGATGATAGTTGGCTTGGTACCTTAGTCATTAGAGCTAGCTTAGTAGGTTAGTATGTGTATTCTTAGTTTAGGAGTTGCTATTGCTTAAATGCTAAGTGTTGCATCATCATTGCATGTATGTAGAGAATGAGTTGGTGGAGATCGTGACCACCAGCGATCACGAGTTTGAGGAGATCGTCGAGGAGTATGAGGAGGAGATTTTCATGCATGAGGAGGTCCCGGAGCCACCACTGACTGACTCAGCTGACACCGTGCCTGCCCAAGGCAAGCTCCGGTGCATAACCTCTATTTTATAATTCACCGTATATAAATGTGTTGTGCATTTATGTTACAAGAATTTTATGGTAACCACATGCATAAATACACCTGTCTTAAGAGTCTTACTAGTACAGGTTCTAGTAGATGATATGCTTAGGTCATCGGTAGCGTGAGTAACCTACCATTGCTTACAATAGGGGATTATTATTACTGTCATAATAAAATGATGAAAGGAAAAATAGAGACAGGGTAGGGATATGGTATGGGTATTGGTGGGTGTAACAGGTTGTGTCCCGCGGCCAATGGGGCTTAGCTTGGTTGCACTGTTTTCCCTGTTCATGTCGATTAAGGACCGTCCGTTGCTGTGGATGGTAGTCAGATCACAGACTTATTATCCTGAGCACATACTTGCTTATGGGGGCGGGAATGCTCGTTACGTTCTTATCGTGGGTTCCGGCTCTTTCCAGATCGACTGATTGGAGACGGAGAAAGGTGAAGGTCTAAGCGCCATACTAAGACCGGGTCTCAAGTGTGGGGGCTTGGAGTCCAAGTTTGGACGGGGACCTGGACCCCGTGACAGGAGTAGAATGGGTTGGTCTTGTTTGTGCCTAGGGTACAAACGGGACGTATGTTTCGGGGTACCCAGCTGTGATATATTGGTTCACGAATCGTTGTTTTTGTGAGATAGTACGACTTGGCTGTGGTCTAGCACCGTAGTAAGAACTCTAAGATGAAAGATGGTAAAATGGTTCTGATTGCTCAACCCTTGCTTGAAAGTAGAACATGTGCTTACTTAGAATGGTTAGCTAATGAAGTAATCATGACTGCTAATTAAACTTGATCTTAAGGACATACTTCTAGTAATGCTTTTCGCAAACAAAAGAAAACAACAAACCCATATTGCCTAACATACTCCTTGGAGTCGGGAAACTATGTCCACTAGTCGGGTAAGTCTTGTGAGTACATTGTGTACTCAGGGTTTATTTTATCCCCTGTTGCAGGTGCAGCTTGAGTAGTAGTTCTTGTGTGGAGGATTCTTCTAGTGGACACAGACGGATCCTTGTATCGTTTTCGCTAGATGTTTATTTTCATTCCGCTGTTTAATTATCGCACTCTGAACTCTGGTATTGTAATAAATAATCTCCAAGAACTATTGTTGTATGAAATGGACTAAGTATTGTAAGTTCGTACTCATTATTGGATTCTGGATGTAAAACGTGGATTGTTTCGAGTTCTCCCTTGGGATGTGCTCGACGAAACTATCCGAGGTAGCTAACTTTCGGGGTGCTTAGTGTCTAGTTAAAGACCAACGCCTCCGAAAGCGTGTTGTTTCGGGCGATTCTGCCACAAATGCCCATGTCTAGTAATAGAACAACTAATTTGTTACACGGTATCCTAAATATTTTGCAAGTTTAGAGGTTTATTCAACAATTGCATTATGTATCTCAATTCATCTTGAATCAAACTCCATATGATGCCTAGGTGCGTGCTGCGCTCTAACTTTTGTGGGTATATATATAGGAGGCTTGGAGATATATCGTTACGTCATCATATTCGTTTTGGGATCGAACTTAGCATTGTGCCTCTTATCACGCCATATGTTCCAATTCGTCTTGGAATTGGATTTCGCACCGTCTAGAATTATGCGCTTGAAGAATTATCCAATGTGCTATGCATTCTGATTCATCTTGGAATCGAACTCCACATTGTGCCTGAACATGCCGCTCTAACATGTCTTTAATATTATGTATAGTGTATAGATATAGATAGCGGGTTTAAATGATTTTATTTAATAACCTATAATATAGTACTAGCAGAATAAACCGGCATGGCACTTCAGGTTATGATACTGGCTTAGACAAAACCCTCTTCCAAAATTCTTGCAGGGTAATGTTTTAGCTCTTTTTCTGTTAGGCCTGGCTGCCTTGTACTTTTGCTTTCTTCGCTTTTTTTACATAAATATTCTTTCATTTAATTGAAAAAGGAAAAAATAGGTAGAGGATTCCCCTGCTGATTCAGTAAAAAGAAACAACAACAAAAATTATAGTTCCTTAGATGGATTGGCTTATGTCATAACCACTCATGACTTTCAATATGTCAACGCACACATCAATCGTATAGGCGCATAAATATTGACAGGTCGTCCACAAAGACTTGAGAACAAACTCATGACATAATCCAATCATCTAATCGATTTTTTTGAGTTCTTATGTATCGTCGTTTGACCCATGCAGCAAAACTAATAAAGACCATACTCAATCATGTTCCAAATATCAATTTCCTTATTCAAGGTTGGTGTATCCTCTCCCTTTAATTTCTCAAGAATCATGATGATGGATGAGCTAGCCAACTACTGGGCACTGGTGGCTTGTAGTATGACTGTATGAGTGTGAGCTATACTACATAGCAGGTCACATCAGCAAAATGTTGCAACTCCTTTTTGAAACCAACGTAATACCAACTTTTCTAGTACTAGCAGTCTTACCAGGTCCAGTTCTTCCAAGATCAGAGCCAAGGGCATTACGACTTCAAACGTTGTCATCCATTTCTTATTAATTTTATGAGTGATGTTAGGTTTTGCATTTGAAAGACGACATGTAATTGCCAATTTGGTCTTGTGTAGGTGCAGCTACTCTCATTCACTGTAAACTGAACCTCCACCTTACTGCTGTGATAGTGATTTCAGTGGGGACGAAAAGTGGTCTTTCTGATGGGACACATAAGGAACATTCTTTAAAAAAACACGGGCCTCGTTCTCTCGGTACATCATCGGTGGCCAGACCATAAATACGGTTGGTGTGATGTTGCAAGATTACAAGCCGATCAGAATACAAACTTAGTGTATGCAAGCATGAGTACTAAGGTGATATGCAAATTTCACTAAACACTAGAGTTAGGCCTAGAGGAAGCGTTGATTGTGGTCTAAACTAACCTAAGCATGTCCTGGCCCCATACGCTACACCACTATGGGTGGGCGAACGTGATTTGGCACGGTGTGGCTGTACGAGTGTGGTAGGCATAAGCAACACAATCTGGGGAAAGGGATGGACCAAGATGGAACATTAATACAAGTTTAGAGAGCTAGCCGTGTATTTTGAAAGTATCGGGACCGAGCTAAAAACTTGTGATAAGTTTAGGGAGCTAAATGTGCAATTTAAAAGTACTAGACCTGGATGAGAACTCGGGACAAGTTTTGGGAGTAAACATGCAATTTGAAAGTACCGAAACCTAGATGAGAACTTGAAACAAGTTTAAGTACCGCCAGTGAAATTTACTCAATAAATAATATAAGTGTCTCGAAAAATGCATTTTTAGAGTTCACATGAACGGCAATGCCCATATAAATTCAAGCGCCATTGGTGCATTTAACTTAATTACAATATATTATACTCAGAATGATATAATAACAGTACATCGACACATGGGTTCTTGATCTATCGGAATTAGACTGAATCTTAATTATCTAATTTGTGCATTCCAAAAACCAATCCTGATTGTCATGTTCGCTTGAACTATTTTTCAGTCAACGAACAATGTTTTTCTCTCACAACAGATCAACATAATCATCAGCATAAGCCAAATTTCAGCACAAGCGAAAAGGTCGGATGACGCTAGGAAGAATCGTTGCCTGATCATTGTTACAAACTACACAAGAAGCTAGCTTAACTTGCACGCCTCACCTAGCTATCACCTGTAGCTAATCATATACCACCATGAAACCGTTGTTTAAATTAGATTAAAAAAATAGGTTTGGCGTGCGATCGACAAATTACATGCATGCGTGGCTTTGTTTCGTCGTCAATGGTCGTTCATACAAGTCTCTTGGCAGGTGGACACAAAGCTTGACGTTACATGCCTCAACAAGTCAACACATACCTTTCTAAATTCTACAATGTAACATCAAGCATGTTGAGATATGATCGACCATGCTGTCAAGGAAAGTTGGAAGGAAATCGGCGGTTTCCTGTTTTGAAGGTCGTGACTCGTTGAGAAGATCGGCGAATGAAGCAACGCACACTAACCCTGCCACTATCAATTAGCTAATGCTTTCCGTCATATGTATACACCTAGTCATGCATATGCGCAAATGCCAAACCCAGTCATAATTAATGAACCCTTTGATCCAAAATATGGACCCCTCATTTTGTACAAGTAATCATAGAGGGATTATATTCGTGGACACGCGTGCTATAATCGTCAGTAAGTAGGTGCTAATGTAACCAAACAGAAACATTTTTTTCTTAAAAATCTATAACTATATTTGACACGTGGTGCAGCAAAGTACAACTTCGTCTGGTGCTCATATTACTGAGAAGTACAACCATTTTTACATTTTATTTTCATAAAATAACTCCCTATATTTAGGGAAAAGTTATATACGATAGTGTTGCTTTAGGTTTTTAGTAAGACGCCGTCCAAGTGACCACCATGGCACAATGTATCCATACTTGGATGGCAGATTCTGACACATGTTGTAAATCTCACCTATGGGGTCGAGACGGCGCACTAGAGGGCGTAAATAGTTCTTTCTAAAACTTAATCGTGCTGGCTAACCGAAACAAGCGCAGAATTAAAACTATCGGTCTAGCCAAGACTACACCCCTCTATCTATGTTCTCTAGCACCTTGCAAAGATCATAATTCAGTAACTAAGGTGCTAAGCTAGCTAGAGCTCACCTATTCAATTCTAGGAGCAATGTCACACAAACCTATGCCACTAGTATTTTGCACACCAGGGAGCTCCTACACAATTCTAGTAAGCAAAAGCACAAAGCTCCTAAGCTCACTAGCAATGCTCAATAACAACGCAACCAATGCCAAATTAGAGAGCGCAAATACTTAGCTACACAAACTAAGCAATGTGACTAACAAGGTTACACAAACCAAATTAGCCACGCAAGGGAGCTACTTCTATGCTACACAAGTAAGAAGGTACCTAGTGAGCTACACAAGCTAACTAATTACAAGGGCAACTACACAAGCACAATGTATATGAAAGTAATTACAAGCTTGTGTAAGGGATTGCAAACCAACGGGAAGAATAATGTTGGCATGGTGATTTTCTCTTGAGGTTCACGTGCTTGCCAACACGCTACGTCCCCGTTGTGTCGATCGCTCACTTGGTGGTTCGACGGCTAATTGGCATCACCCGTTAAGCCCGCACGTCGGGCACTGTAAGAACCTACCCCGAAAGTAAGGGTAGCTCAATGACACACACAATTAGAGTTGCTCTTCGTGGCTCCCGCGGGGCGAGCACAATGCCCCTCACAAAGCTCTTCTCCGGAGCATCGCACAAACTTCTTGCGGGCTTCGATGGAGACCATCACCAAGTCGTCTAGGAGGTGGCAACCTCAAAGAGTAACAAGCACCGTCTTGCAAGACGACCACCTAGTGCCACTCGATGCAACCTCACAATGCACACTAGAATCGCTCACTCACTCGATCGGATGAACACTATCAAGCTCAAGTGAGTTAGAGGGCTCCCAAGCACTACCACATAAGCCACCAAGGCTCTAGTGTGCTTAGCAACTAGCCAAAGGCTGGCCAACACTTCTATTTATAGCCCCACGGGCTAAAATAGCCCTTACCCCTTTACTGGGCCGATTTTGGGACGATCGGACGCGCAAGCCGTGTGCATCGGACGCATCTGGTGTGGCGACCAGACGTGTCCGATCGCTGCATCTGGTCACTGCTTGACCGCCACGTGTCCCATTCAAACGAAGTGGCCGTTGCCGCCCAACGGCCCTCTCTGACACGCTCTAACACGACGCATCGGACGCACTGTAGCGAAGTGATCGGATGTAGGAGGGCAGCGTCCGGTCGAGTCTAGAGAGCTCCTAGAGCCGCTCAATTGTTACCGAACACGTCCGGTGTGGTCGACCGAACGCGCCCCTGCGTCTGGTCCTCTCTGGACCAAAACCTACGCCCCATGTCACCACGACCTGATGCTAAATAGTGATTGCTCAGCGTCTGATCACTGCTACGAGCTAGAGTCTGGTCACCTCGACAACTCTGCTCGCGCCTGGCCAGAATACCGGACGCGTACGATCATGTCGGGAATACTACCGCCTAGGTCAGACATCGGACGCGTCCGGTCACCCCGTGACCAGCGCATTCAACTCCTTTTCTTCATCAACTTCTTCTTTGCAAATGTGACAACACCACCAAGTGTACAACACCTTGTGCACGTGTGTTAGCTTTTCACAAACATTTTTCAAGGAGTTAACCACTCAACTTGCCGCGCCACTCGATCCTAGCAACGATGCAAAGTTAGATCACTCGAGTGGCACTGGATGATCGATATGCAAATAAGTTTGCCCCTCTTGATAGTATGACCATCTATCCTAACCCGGTCAAGCACTTCTCTACACAACCTATGACCGGTGAAATGAAATGCCCTAGGTTATATCTTTGCCTTGCGCATTCCATTCTAACTCCTCCATTGTTGATGTAACACATGCATCAACCAATCACCAAATGATATGATTCACTTCATATCATCATGTGACCGTATTGGTTCATCGATCTTGACCTCACTTGCTTTTCACCGTTGCCTTCGTCCATTGGAGCCAAGTCTTGCTCAAGCTTCACCGCCATACGGTCCATCGCTCTAAAGCCTCCAACTTGTCATTCACGCTTGGAACCGGTCCATCAAGAAAAGTCTTATCTTGATCTTCTCCACCTTAGTTACATGACTCAATGTCATGTCTTATATGCAATGAGCTCCTTCATCATATGTGTGAGCCTTGCAACATATCCAAGCCATCTTCACCGTCATGGCATATGTTGCTCACACATATATACTTGTGGACTAATCACATGTGTATCTCACATAAACACATATTAGTCCACCTAGGTTGTCACTCAATTACCAAAACCAAATAAGGACCTTTCACCACCCATGCATGTGAGGAGAGCGAGCCCTGAGCGCTCGGGCCTTGTTTGATACATGTATCTCCACTTCAATTCACATGTGTTGAAGTGGATTTGAATGAAACTTAATTTAATTTCACTCCAATCCACTTCAACACATGTGGATCATAGAAAAAAATAGCGGGCCATAGCGGTCGGAGAGACTCAACACTAAGCTATTTCTATTTGTGCCGCTATGCCAACTTTAACCGCTATTATGTGCTATAGTCCCACTAATTGCATAGCTTTAGCGTTCAAATAGCAGCGCTATTTCAGATTTTGCCATCACTCATAGATTTTGACAGTTTAATTTGTTATTTCCTACTTATCATTTTATACTAATTTTATATTTTGGATAATTAAACTGGACTTTTATGAACCATGTTGTAATGTCATATTAGTAATGTTACCTAGACTTGTAGAACCTTAGAAACATATTTGTGTTCATCGAATTTCATATTTACCATGTTTTTTCATCAATTATTGGTGTTTTTTATGTTTTCATTATAAAAACGTTATCTGTCATAGCGCCGCTATAGCGCGCTGTAGCCTCATAGCTGTTGAAAAAAAAGTTACCGCTATTTTTAATAGCCCGCTATTTAAATCTTTGACGTGGATTGAGATGAATATATGTGCATCTAAACAAAGCCTCGGCTGGTTGTTCGGCACTTTGGCTGATGGAATGCATGTTGGGGTGAGGATGCCACATGGAGATTATCGGGACGGTGTTACATGGAAAGCCTATGTAGCACCGCTGCACTAGCTTGGATGGTGTAGATGTGCAGATGCAAATAGTGTTTGTATGACTTTTAGGCTCAAATTCTCTTATAAACCGGGCCAAATTTCTCCATGTTATAATGCACACTGGAATCGAAGGTTTCAAATCTTTTAAAAATGATAAAATATTAAATTACTATATAATGAAAGTATATTCTTCAATTCACGATAAAACAAACCACCAGTCCAATTAGTTTGACCTAAAGGTATTGTCATTGTACGTACTCGAAGACATGGTACATTTAAAAATAGAGAACTCTTTTTTTATTGTACTATGGAATAGTCACAATTTCATGCAAATTTGTTGAAAACAAAACAGAGGTAATACAATTTTCTCACCAGACCAGAGGCCAACATTGCGCGCCCACATGCTATAGAGGCTAGCTATTGTGGTGTGGCCCGTGGCGAGAAAGCTGCAGTATTAGGGCAGTCCCAATGGTGTATTGGTAATGGTTTATATCCTCATTAAATGACTTGTCACGTAGGTAAAACGTTGACATGGTAACGTAATTAATGAAGAAAGAGAGCAAAAATTCTAGAAATGGTTTCCTCATGAAGAAATCAGGTCTTCTCTTGACCCAATGCACCAAGAAACCATGAAATCGCCATTGGGGCGAAACAACTAGTTTCCAGGGGACTCGCGCCGCACTCCCATTGGAGGAAGAAGATAGAGTTGGGAGAGAGAAAGAGAAAATAATTATTACTCATAGAAACCATGGGTTGGAAAGCAGTACTTTTTTTTGTACGGTATCCTATGTTATAGAAACTACTAGTTTCTTTCATTGGGACTGCCCTTAGGCAACCAAGTGCCAAAATACCCGAGGGGCGTTCACATCCTTTCATTCGTTGGAATTGAAATATACTCAATAAATTAGGTTATTTGGCTTAGAATTTGATATTCCACCACTTTTCAAAGTTCACATATATATAAGGCTATCTTAAATTCATAGGATGAGAGATGGAAATTGATTCTATAGATCACCCTTCTATGTTTCTACTTTGTCATTTATAATGTGCTCTTCAACTTACTCTCCTACGGTAAAAATACAACACATGAGTATATCTCTCGTATAGCCAACAATAATATACAAATATAATCTATATACAACCGTATTAACTTAATTAATATGTGTCTAAATTATGGTTATTAAAATGAATTCAATTCCAAGGATCAAACGCGCCAAGGTTATTAATTGCCTCAACGTTCAGAATATATATAAGTTGTTGTGTGTTTGAACATGTGTCAAAATATTTACAGGTTCTCTAAAATTTACGACAAAGGAATATGAAAGCCAAGGAGAGCACTGACACGTTCACTAGTACAGAAAAGTTTTTTTTAGAGGTGGTTAAAATATGTTTTCAGGGGTGATTTGAAAAACCGCTACAATGCCTCCGATTGTAAAGATAGAGCGTGTTTGTAGCGTTGGTCATTTTAACCGTCCCTAGAACGTTCGAGATGCATTGGAAGAAGCTGGCATGCATATACAGAACTCGCGCTGATCACGCACCGTGTACAGAGATGCATGCAAGATGCAGCATCGCTTATGGGCGCACCGAACGCGTGAAGTGGGCAGGCAGGCACTACACTACGTCGTCAAACGGTGCACTGATAGACGCAGCAGCATGCAAAAAGGATGACGTATAATATACGAGAAAATCCCCGCCATTCGAGCCATCCCGGGCGATCTGGATGGAGTCCTCCCTCGGTCGTCAGGACTGAGCCGAGGACCATCCATCAATCCGGTGACCACGCACGTCCACCACCACCTTTACCCCTCATCTCGTCGATCCACCCGGTCTGCGCGTTCGTCCTCGTCCAAAAGGACGAGCAAAAGCCAGTGCACGCCAAAAAGTTGCAGACGATGATAAAGAACGTTACATTTTCCCCATAGCGTGGGCCTTGTTCAGCTCGGCACTCACCCAGCGGCTCAGCTGTACGTACTCCACTCCGGCCGCATTCCTCTGGCTCGAGAAGTCTGCCGAGCCCGAGACACGGACCGGGACCGAGACCGAGCGAGACTGCCAAGGAATGTCCGTCTGTTGTTAACGTGCACGCGATGCGCCGGTGCTGCCGCTGCCGCTGCCACTGCCGCCGCGAGATCGATCGAGGGAGGCGCCCCCGCGCGCGACGAGGCCGGGCGCGCGGGCGGGAGCCCGAGCATCGTGCTTCGCCCGTGTGTGTGTGCTCTGCTCGCGCCCCCGTGCCCCCGTGCCCCCCACCGGGCCGCGCGCCGCGATGTGCCGTGCCGTGCCGTGCCGGCAGCAGCCGATGTGCCGCCGAAGCCCCGCGCGCGCACGGCGCCACCACTCGGTGTCTCGCTCGGTCTCCATATGCTCTCGCTCGTCGTTAGTTTTCGCCTGGGGCCGCGGGCGTCCAACCGCGACCCGCCCTGGTTGGTTGCTTGCGAGTTGCGATCGCGCGCTAGCTAGCCGCTGCGGGCCTCGATCGCTCTACAGGCTACAGCTGGATTATTCGTGGATCACCCTCTGCCGCGCGCGCGCGCGGTTGCATTGCTCGCTCGGGTTCCCATACCATGCTGCCGGCCGACGACAGACGGGGGCGGCGGCCGGCGGGTCTCGATCTCGATCGCTGGAGCTGCAAAGGCAACGACGACTTCTGCAGCTCTCGTTGGGCGTCCGAGACGTGTTGTTCTATCTGCCGATCCTAGGCGTACGTACAACCGGACGTCCTACCAACTCGTGTCCTCACCTGGCCTATACGTACGACCAATAATAATCGTGTCAACATTGAATCTGCGTTTTCTGCAGATTCTTTCTGTTCCTAAACGTCGTTTGTCACAAACATAGCAGCACCACAAAGTCCAAAGCTGTGCCGAAACGTGCACGAGCCAACGTTATATATATGTTCCAGACACGCTTTGCTCCTTTTTTTTTCCTGGTTTGGTTTAAACGTGAAGGAACCGAACTAGTACATGCATTATGCATCGGTCTCCGGAGCAAAAACGATCGTAGATTATAAACTGAAACAGTATTTTTCTCTCACATCAAACCAGCCAGCAATAAATAATTCACGATTGTTTACGATGAAACGAACGGGCTACAAGTCGTGACTGACCGACCCTAGCTAGCGTGATTTGCACGGCTTTCATTTGGCGAAACCAAAGACCAAACCACTCGCCCACTCGGACTCCTACGGTCTACGGACGGGGATACGCATGATCGATCGATCGAGCCAGCCAGCAGAGCGAGGCGCCTCCTGGCTGGCACGGCACGTCCATCATCTCTCCTTCTCCCTCTCTGCTTTCAATTCTGACCTTGGGATAGAGATTGGTTTGTCGGTTGCAAGAGAAGCTAGTGCTCGTTTCTCTTTGCATTGGGCCCATGTATACGTATGTTTTGACTTACTGGGAAATTTAGGCATTGTTTAGTTCCGAAAAGTTTTCCTAAAAAATGCTAGCCATCACATCGAATCTTACGATACATGCATAGAGCATTAAATGTAGATGAAAAAACTAATTGCACAGTTTGGTTGGAAATCGCGAGACGAACATTTTGAGTCTAATTAGTCCATAATTGAATACTAATTGTCAAATAAAAACGAAAGTGCTACAGTAGCCAAATTTCCAAATTTCACCGACTAAACACAGCCTTATAGTAGTAGTACTACCTTATTGTTAATTTATTGCGTTTTCTTGGGCTCTCTGTACAAGTTGTTACTGCTGCAACAACAGATGATCCACCGACTGACACTCTACATTGTACTATATGTATATATGCTGGTCCCTGCTTATCCCTGACCTGCCGTTCCAGGTATGACGAAACAGAAAATGGAAGACGAGCACAAGCTACTAGGAAAAAGTTCTGTCCTGGGACATCTAACCGTCTCTTGGTTTGCCAAAAAAGAACATTTTGAAATATTTTTCTTAATGGTCCTATTCGCTTGTCTTATCATCTGTACTTTTCGGCTTGTCTTTTCAGTCAAAATAGTATTTTTCTCTCGTAACAGATCAACCAAAACATTATTTTAGTTTGTTTTTTCAGCGAAGCGAACGAGACTAATGTCTTTGCAATTTGGAGGTTTGACGACAGGTTTGGAAACAACCCTTTCGCATAAAAAAAGGTGGAAGGCGGTGTTGTATGCTTTCCACGCCTGACACTGAGTATTTTAAAACCATGCTCTCATAGACCTCGAGATGATCAATCCTGATGACATTTCATTTTTCGATATTGATCACTTTTGCATTCTCGGTAGAGTAGATCGCAGGTGGAACGAGTGAAGAGATAGAATGAGTGAACGAGTAGCTCAGTAATAGACATCTTAACTTTAACGTTACTAATTAGAAGCCTTCAACGAAGTCGTCATATTAATCCTACGCACTGACAAAAACATAAATCGTACAAATTCTTAAATAATCAGAAACATTTATCCTTTAATTTGGTAGACATCAATTATCATCACCAATAATAGCCATATGATACATTCTATTTTTAAAAATTACCTATGACACTATGAAAAAATACATAAAGTAGCCTCCTAAAGTTCCATCTAAATTACTCACCTCTGTTGTTAAGAAAGGTAATTTAAATAATCCTCTAAACTTAAATTACCAACCTCTATCATTATTATAGATATTGCAAAATAACCCCCTAAATTTACATGTAAATTATCCATATCACATTTAAACTATCCATATCTACTGAGTATGAGACATATTACAAAGTAAACCTTAAATTAATCAAATATGCCATTATATAATATAAAATTATCCCTCAAATTCTTATCTAAATTGCACACCTTAGTCCTTATAAAAAAATAAACTAAAATATCCCTTAGGTTTATGTCTAAATAAAAAATGTAAGTTATTACAAAAAATAAATGAATAACCAAAAGTGTGCTTTATATGTTTCTATATTGCAATAGTTCTATGATCATTAAACTAAAAATAAGTATAAATAGTATGTGCCACCATTAGGATATTACGGTGGCAAAAAAAACTGTAAGATGTTACTTTAGATGATTTATACATTTTCACATAAACATTATGTATAACAATATTGGCAACTTAACTTTTAAGCACTTCATGTTTTTATATAACAATAATACTACACACAAAATTCTTGTTTATGACAAATTCAACATTATAAGTGGCATGGTGCAGATTGAAACAATTATTTATGATGCCATAGTAACTAAAAGTGTAGTCTAGAACATAGAATCTAAATTTCAACAAAATAAAAATGGAAAATTTTATATAGAATATACAGTAAGCACTAACGTTTCAACTTAACTTGTGGATTTAGATTCTTGATGTTACATAAAAAGGATACAATAAGAACCGATATAACTTAAGCTTAGATTTCAACTCATATATTAATTTTACTAATTGGAGGACCTCAATGTGTCGGTTTCATAAACCCGGGGTCTCTCATGGACCGACTTCCCAACAAAAGCTCGGTCCAACAGACAACGTTGCGAGCAACGCGCAACTCATGGCCCAGCCCAAAAACCTAGACGACAGGTCAGAAGGACGATCCAATCTCCGACCGGAAGGCCTGGCCGAGGAGGAACGGCGCCCGCTCCTGACTCCGGCCCCTCTCTCCGACCGGAGCACTCTCTTCGGTCTCCAGCCCGTCTCCGGACGGTCTCTCCGACCGAAAGGCCTGGCCAAAACACCACTTCCAACTCCAGCCCGCTCCTCCGACCGGGAATGCGCCGGACCCCTGCCTACGGCTCCTCTCGGACTGGCGCAATCAGAGCCGACTGGGACCAACCGACCGGGGACGCCCGCTCGGTAAGGACCAGGGAACGGACAGAGAAAATAAGGCAGGGCACTCAAGTCAATAGCAATACCGAGGAACATGCCCTATACACCTGTAGGACAGTACTCTGTGACCTCCCTGACATGACAGAGCCCAAGCAATGTTGTAGACACCGACATTTTCCCCTACAGTGTTGTGGGCATCATCAACTCCCATACCAGACAAACACGGTAAGGCTCCCCCCACGTGCCTCTGAGGCATCAATAGTGTTGTGGGCGTCGGCATTTACCATGCCAGACGAACATGGTAAAACCCCCTGCATGCCTCTCAGCATCAATAGTATGGTAGGTACCGACATCTACCATACCTGAAGACGACGACACAACCTCCCACGTGCATCTGACATTCAACAGTATTGTGGGCGCCTACCATCATCTTGTACCCGTCGGCATGGCCAGCAAGACTTAGCAGCGAATGTACTCCCTCCCTCTCACTTGTAAGGCCATCCCCTTCATCTATAAAAGGGGATGCGCTCTCTTCCAACAGATAGGTTGATTCATATCGATCAGTTCACTAGTTCACAACAATAGAACTACCACGTTTAAACCACAAGCACACACTCAAACACATAGTGCATAGCAGAGCTCCAGTCACTCTCGGCCCCTCTGACCAGAGTCCGACCAGACCTCTTGTACCCCCCATCTTTCTCCTTCTCGTTTGTAACCCCACAACAAACTTCGAGCACCTAGCTTAGGAATAAAGTCACCGACCGACTCAAACTGGACGTAGGGGACATTGCCTGAACCAATATAAACCCTGTGTCATTGAGTGCTAGGCCACCTCTAATCACAACGTATGGCAAAACTACAAATATTTATGTGTTGGTCACTTTCTGCACCGATAGTTGGCGTCGTCCGTGGGGAAGACGTTGTACGTTCAACACTTTTTGATCATCGAATGGCCCACTTTTCTGCCACCTTCACCATGACGGGCTCAAGCGATACGACTCGCTTCGGCTCACTAGAGCTTCCTGCACTCCCACCTGTTGGGATGTGGGTTCCACCCGTCTCCGAGCTATCCTAGGCCTTCCTCTTTGGAAGCCTGGAGTTTGTCGTCGACCGGCTCGGCTACTACACCTCCACGAGGAGGCACTCATTCTGGCACCCATCGGAGGGGCACCCTCCATCGGCTCCGAGACGCACGGCGACTTCAACGACAAGGCGCCTATGCTTTATTTCAAGCAAACTCTCTGCTCAAACCCCACTGTGAGTAATATACATGCTGTTATTTACTCGCTATTCTCTATCTTCGGCCGATTATCCGAAGGGCCCCCATTGTCCCCGCCGTGACCGCCATGCGACCGGTTCCCCTAAGGCCTCGTGCCCCCCGTGGATGCGTATGCCCGGGGGCTCCGAAGGATGCTGGCGCCGCCCCCTCTCACGTCCAAATTCGTGGGGATGGCGAGCTAAGCTCCCAACTATTTCCTCGACCTCATGGATGACGATATTGACGGTGACATGGCGCTTAGCCACCGTCCGTCCTGGGAGTGTGCTATGGCGAACGCTACGGGACAGTCACCGGTGATAACGAATTCCTTGTAAACTCACACCCCTCTAGACCCTCGTGCGGAGACCCCCATGCTCACACGGGAGCACGACGAGGAGCTACGACAACAGCAGCTGAACCAGCCACCGACTACGCCAGCGCGCTCGGCGCACCACACTATGCCCTGTGCGCATAAACCGATGAGCGGCGCTCGGAGTCACGCCCGTCGGGTCCAGTGCAACACCATGGATGGGGGAAATGATCCCCCATAGTTCCCTCGAGCCGATCAAAACATCACCGCTGTGGCAATGCTTCTGTGCAGCCTTCCCGAGCCGAATGACCCCCAGGAACAGGTGGTCTATCGGAACCTCTGGGCACTGGTGGAGACCGCTGACGTTCAACAGGCGGAGAGCTCCACATCATGACACCGGCTCGCGCCCTCTCTCACCACCAGGGGAGTGGGGACGCACCAGACAAATCGCTCCACCCGCTCACCGCTACAGCCACTGAGCGCAGCACAGGAGGCTGCATCTGCGCCTCGTCTTGACTTGGCGATCGCTCCGCACCGACCGTCTGTACACGAGCGGCTTGGGCCGAACCAAGACGCTCGTAGCGTCATCAGCAACCGGAGTTCCAACCCAGATGGCCCAGGACCATGGGCCTTTGTCCGACGCATCTAGAGAGCACCACTCCCGTAGCGCTTCAATGGAGGCCGAGGCAAAGGCAAGGCCAAGCGCCAGGATCAGGACAAGGGCCCATCCACATAGAGGGGCAAAAAGAACAAAAAAGATCACCGCTGACTGGCTAACTCCATGTTGGTCGCCACGACTGATCTCACAGGCAAACAACCCCAACAGGGTCTTTCGGACCACTTCAACGAGCTCATGGAGAGCTCATGCACCAACCACACCTACCCCATCAAACACCTCTACAAGGGCTGTGAGCTCCTTAAGCGCCGTCTGCGATAGGCCGGTGGGCCAAAGGAAGAAAAAGGCGAAGAAGCAGCGGCCAGAAAAGAGGGCGTAGCGGGCAAGGATCCGGACGACTGAAGGTCGAGGTGATCCAACTGGACACCTACCGACTGAAGGACGACAACAACAATATTCTCACCAACGCTTAGAACAGGTATGTCGTTTTTCCCCTAAAATTTAGTCTTACCATTGTTTACTTAACTTTTGCTCCTATAAAAGTGCCCTGACCCGAACACTTTTGACCCAGGTCACTCGGGGGCCCCATGGGGGTGCACCACCACCTCTCTTTTCATTCACTATCATATGGTAAAACTCCTTCCTACCCGAATGAAAGGGTAGTTTGTTCCTTTAAATTACCTTACGTAGCTTTGCTTTAAATATTCCGACCGATCGCACCCTACCTCTACCTACGGTTACGAGCAGCTGAGCCTCGCGAGATACGCTCGGGCTCCTAAGGTTGCAGCCTATGGAACGAACAGGCAAGTGCAAAAAAGAAGGAATAAAAAACAAAATTATGCTAAGGTAAAACTAAGTAACGAATGGGACAAGCTTCCCCGAATGGAGTGATTCCATCACAAAAAACAAAACTGATTGTATTCATTAAGTACACAAAAACATTTGCATGGGGGCTCCCCCACGAACTTAACTTTTTTACATCTGCTAAACTACTTATACTTTACAAGCTATTGGGGCTGCCCGACGGCATCTGCTATCAGTGCGACCAGCGAAGGCACGGGCTGCTCACTCCCTGGTTGGACGACATTAGGCTTGGTTGAAGGTGGGGCAATGTCCACTTCTGACCCAGGCTCCACGCCAACCGTAGGCTAGGCAACGTCCCCCTGACGCATGCTTCCAGCCATGTCCTCACGTCGAGCATCCATCACCCACTGCGCGGAGACTTGCTTTGCCACCAACCTCACGTATGGCAGCAAGCTCTCCCCGAGCGATTGGATGTCCTACGTGCTCAAGCCATCGGCATGCCCGCTGCAGATAGTGGCAAAGTCTAGGTCTAGGTGGTATGTTGCCACCGAAGTCAACACCCCGATGCTCCATAGAACATCCCGTGTGTGATGAGGGCCCGGACCTTATCCGGAACCTCTACCAGCTGGATGGCGAGCGCACTAGTAGTTGGCGCCGACCTAAAGACCTCTAAGACAACAAGCTAGGCAACATTGTGGATCTGGTCAAGTTCCCTCTCGAGAGCATGTCGCTCTTCAAGGGACTTGGCCAGCGCCTCCGCATTCTGGCCAAAAGTCACCTTGGCCGTCTCCAGGTCTCGCTCCAACGATTCCACCTTTCCACCTAGCTCTGGAAAAAGGATGACAAGCTCAAAATCAAGCTAAAGGAAGAAATCAACACATTGAAAGCCAGAAAGGTACTTACCGAGGTGGGTGTTCTAGAGGACAAAGAGTCCCTCTGCCTGCTGGGTCACCTACTCGCGCAGCCGAGCGTTCACCTCCTCCATCCCCATCACTCGGCCCCGAAGCGCGAGCACTTCCTGGTCTGCCTTCGACCGAGCATTCTGCTCTGACTCCAGAGTCTCTAGGGATTTTTGGAGCGCCGCCTCAGTGTCCGTCAGGGACTTTTGCAACTCTGCCTCGATCTCCGCCTGGCGGGCCTTCACCGCCTCAAGCCTCCACTCGGCAGCGGTTGCCCACTCCGCCGTGAGCTGCTCCGTCGTCCGTGCCTCGGTCGCCTCCGCTGCTTAGTCCTAGGACTCACGGCTGGCGAACTCTAGCTGACGCTCATGCTTGGCCATCCGAGCTTGCTCCATCCAGAGGAAACGAGACTTGCGTCATGACATCTCCTGTAGACCCTGCAAAATGGAAAAGCAAGCATGCTGAGGGAACCAACAAGAGACTAAGAGGTCAAGGACAAGCGCGAGAAACTCACCTCCATGGCGTGCTGTAGGTCAACCTTGACCAACTGCTGGACAGACTTAACCCGCTCCTAGGCATCCTCAACCTTCACCGATAGCTTGGCGAGATTGGACTCCATGGCGAGTCCTTTCCCCCCGAGGATGTCCTAGAGCTGACACTCCTATGAATCCCGAAGGACAAAGCAAACCTTGGTCGGGTCCTCAGGATAGGGCCACACCAGGTCAGTCTCCTCTAGCCCGCTGGAGGGTCCAGCCTCTGACCAAACCAATGCCAGCTCCCGCGATGGTGCCGGTAGCTTCACCACGTCATCCGCCTCGTCATCGGAGGGGATCTCCATCACCTCATCTTCATGGGCCACTGGCAGATGTTCTAGTTTTGACCCGGCCGTATCTCCTGGCACCTTCAGCGCTGACCGAGATGGTGAGCCGTGCAGCCCTTCGCCTAGCGAGGCAGGAAGCCCGGTCTCCCTCTCCTCTTTCTCTGCAGCTGGTGGAGGTGGGGCCATGAGGGACACCTCTGACGTAGCCTCCACCTTCACCACTGGGGTCACCGCCAACACCGTCGCCGTCGTCGCTGCCGTGCTAGCAACCGACCCAGGGAGCACCACCCCCAGAAGGGAAGGACTCGCCACCACCACCCTGCTCTCCCCGCCGCTTGCTGCGGCGCGCTACAAGGTAGGCCTCCAAACCTCCTATATGGGAGTTGGGGCGATGCTCAACCCTGTCAGCGTTCGGCCGCTGTCAAAAAGCACAGGTAAGTCATATTCCAAAAAAGACTCAACAGCAAGATCAAAAAGAAATAAAGAAAGACATACTGGGATGTAAGCGGTACGACTCTGAAGCCAAGACATGATGTTGATGGGCCCACAGGGCGAGGACCGCTCTCGGGCTGCGACCCACATCCCCTCACTTCAGCTGGGGGCGGAGTCGACCCAACCGGCTCCTGCCCGGCCCGCGAGTCACCATGACCTTCGGCTCAGGGCACTCCGATCAGAGTAGTAGGTGGGACATCCTCCCGCTATGAGTCGCACACTGGCGTCGGCCCTGGTGACACGCGGGTACAAGCCCACTCCTCGGACCACCTGGCTTGCTTGGCCACGTCCACGGTAGGTGGGGACGAGACCGGTGACGCCACGGAAGGGCGCGGTGACAGTGTCCGCTTTGCCTCCCATTCGTCGGCGGTGTCCGCGCTCGTAGCATGCTTCCTCGGCATGGGAACATTGCCACGCCTCTCCGTGTCCTGCTCACCGCCAATGGACACGACCGCAGGATCACGATGCTCCGCCGAGGTTACAACGACCTCCTGGTTTTCCTCCTCCTCAGAGAAAATCATGTCATCCCCCAACTCTATGGGGTCCTCCGAGTCGAGCTCTGACTCGACATCGCTCCTATTTTCCCTGGCCTTCACACGCCGAGCGATCTCTTTCTCCTTCTCATACTTCCACCGAGCCACCTTGGCTTTCTTCTTCTTCTTGGCATCCACCGCCTCCTTCTAAGAAGCCTGCCGAGCCACGCCCTCCAGCCCCTTCGGAAGGTGCGACCCGAACTTGTAAGCATCAAGTCCCTACAAAATAGGTGACTCAAAATAAAAAAAGTAGGAAACCAAAGGGGAAAAGAACATGGAGTAAAGAGAGGGGAGCATACCATTTTGGACACCACCGAGGCATTGAGAGGTCCGGGCTTTCCATCGACCTTCTCTTTGGGCTTCAGCTACAGCACCCGGTCGAGGTGACTCCAGACCTCATCCTTCGGTAGCTCCTCTTGCGACACACGATCGGCATCTAATGGGCCGCCATACTTCCTCATCGCCACGCCCTCTTCGCTAATGGAGCAACCCAATGGCGGTAGAGGGTGTGGAACACCCGCACCCCGTCAAGGCCACACCACACGAGCTTTTGGAGCTCTGCCTCGATGATCTCTACCTTTTTCTTCTCTCGATGGGAAGGGCCCCACGACAAACTTTCATGCCTCTCTAGACTTCCACCGGTGAACACCGGGAACGTCGCCTCCACCAGCTTCCTGATATAGAACCACTCCCTGTGCCACCCCTAGTTGGAGTCACAGGGGATGTACGCAGGATACGAGCCTCCCGCGCTTGATTTTCTCTATAGGGCGAAGCCCCCCACCGGTGCGACCTCGGGTGGATTCCCCACTGGCAAAGTTCGCCTAGAGAACAGTCGCTGAAAGAAGTCCATGTGCGGCTCCATCCCGAGGAAGGCCTCAGGCAGATTCCCCACTGGCAAAGTTTGCCTAAAGAACAGTCACCGGAAGAAGTCCATGTGCGGCTCCATCCCGAGGAAGGCCTCGTAGACGGTGACGAAGCTGGCGATATGCAACACCCTCATCGAATTGAGGTGTTGCAGCTCCAGACCCTACTCATTGAGGAGCCCATGTAAGAACCAGTGCATGGGGTATCCTAACCCACGCTCATGGAAGGTGAGGAAGGAAACCACCTCGTCGGGCTGAGGTTGCGAGAAATCCTCCCTCCCAGAAGCCCTCTAGTGTGCCACCTCCTTCGGCGGCAGAAACCCCTTCATGGCGAAGGCCTCCAGCACTGACTCCCTCATAGTGGATGACCTCCAGCCTAACATTTCACTCTGGGTTCGCAAATGAATTTGTGAGTTTTCTCCTCTCCCTTTTCTCTCCTAGGAACCACCGCGGCTCTCAAATGCTCTCAGTAAGAAGGAAGATGAGAAGAGGTGGCAGATGAGGAATAGGCAAAGGAACGGGGCGAAAAGCCTTCTCCCTTCTCCTGCTTAAGGAAAAGGGTACAACAATTGGGGAAGGCGCGCCGATCGGGGAAAGGCGAAACGACGGGCGAAAAACCCTCTCCTTTCCCCATTTAATGTAGATGGGATACGATGGGACACACCCTGACCGATGAGACACACCCTGCCTGACAGAACAACACCTGATCAGACTGGACATGGCCTGTGTATGGCCCACCACTACCGCACGCTGGGCATAAGAACCAAAGCACCACCACGCGCAGGCGGCTCTCCGCCTTCCCAGGCGAGACTTGGAAAAACCCCAACAAACAGGATCTCCACCAGGAGAGACCATTGGGCTTCCTAAGTCAATCTAACGGCTCAGGAAAACACTGAGAGACAGGTAAGGAGCAATGGGACGCCCCGTGTAGGCCATGCTGACTCCATCACAAACGACGAGCGTGGATCCCGGTCGAACATTTTTTATTGTAGCTCTTCATACCCCGTCACTCAAGCCATCAAGGTAACGCTAGTGACCCCCGCTATTTCTTTATATAATCATTCATACATTCATTCCATACGCCTGTGCCCCCTAGACGATTCGGGCCCTAAATCGCCCAGGGGCTCAGGAACTAAGGAATCGCACGTGCAGCGAAATGCATCACAACGCTCCATGTTATGTCACAGAGCGATAGTTGCCTCATTCAACATGAGCAACGACCAACCGGGGTTTGAAGGCCATCCCACAAAGGGCTCGAGGCCGCCTCACGTCAAATAGAGCCAGGGAAGAAAACACAGATCAGCCCCGTGCGACCCTCACCAAACCCAAAGCAGACAGGGTCATCTCAACCCTCTCGTTTGATCCTAAACCTCTTGCCAAACCCATAGAATCTCCATCGAGGGGAGGCCAGCAAACCACCCGGGTTGGTCTTCGGAACGACACAGGCATCTACCGAGTTGCAGGTAAAGGAGCAGTGGAATGTCACAAGAGGGCTATGCCGACCCTGTCATGAACAATGGACCTAGATTCCACTCGATCATACCCGTTAGTGAGCTCACCATGTGCGTCACTGAAGCCTGAGCGATCGAGGCAAGCGACAAAGCTCAGCCCCTCCAGTTTTGAGAAACTGAGGACGAGGTAACGCACAAAACTCAAACTGACCCCTACCAAGCCCAATAGGGCTCAAGGGCTCAAGATCCCTAAACTAACTACCTTGGCTGCATGGGCTGCACCGAGGCCAGGATCCGTGAGCTCCGACTCGCTCGATCCCACGGCGTGCACCGACGCTAGGGTCCACGAGCTCCGACTCGCCTGATCCCTAAAACTAACTGCCTCGGCTATGCAGGCTGCACCGAGGCCGGGATCCATGACTCTGACTTGCTCGATCCCATGGCACGCACCGATGCCAGGATCCATGAGCTCTGACTCGCCCGATCCCTAAACTAATAGCCTCAGCTACGCGGGCTGCACCGAGGGCAAGATCCATGACTCCAACTCGCCCGATCCCATGACGTGCACCGATGCCAGGATCCATGAGCTTTGACTCGCTCGATCCCTAAACTAACTGCCTCAGCTGCATGGGCTGCACCGAGGCTAGGATCCACA
The DNA here is from genome assembly GCF_019320115.1 of Miscanthus floridulus. Taxonomy (NCBI): domain Eukaryota; kingdom Viridiplantae; phylum Streptophyta; class Magnoliopsida; order Poales; family Poaceae; genus Miscanthus; species Miscanthus floridulus. Next base: position 34,419,299 of record NC_089586.1, on the reverse strand, counting down.
ACTCTAACTCGCCCGATCCCATGATGCGCACCGACGCTAGGATCCATGAGCTCCGACTTGCCCGATCCCTAAACTAACCGCCTCAGCTGCATGGGCTACACCGAGGCCAGGATCCATGACTCCAACTTGCTTGATCCCACAGCGCGCGCCGAGGCCAAGATCCACGAGATCTGACTTGCCCGATCCCTAAACTAACTGCCTCAGCTGTGTGGGCTACACCGACGCCAAGCTCCACGAGCTCTGACTCGCCCGATCCCTAAAACTAACTGCCTCAGCTGTGCGGGCTACACCGAGGCCAGGATCCACGACTCCGACTCGCCCGATCCCACGGCGTGCACCGACGTCAGGATCCACGAGCTTTGTCTCGCCCGATCCCTAAAAAAACTGACTCGACTAAAATACACACACACGCCCACTGACAAACCAACCTAGGCGATCTTGCCTGAATCGTCTAGGGGCTCGGGGGCTACACCCGCGGGTGCGCTCGCACATACCCACTAACGAAACAAAAACTTCCCCGGCTGGCAACATGAAAAATCCCCCCAGACGATTATGCCCGAATCGCCCGGGGGCTCGGGGGCTACACTTGCGCACACCCATCGTCGAGACAAACATCCCCTAAATGATTCTACCCGAATCACCCGGGGGCTCAGGGGCTCCTTTCGGGTTCATAAACCCGTGGTCCCTCGTGGACTAGCTTCCCAATAAAAGCTCGGCCCAATAGACAACGTTGCGAGCAACGCGCAACTCATGGGCCAGCCTAAAAACCTAGATGACATTCCAGAAGGACGATCCAATCTCTGACCGAAAGGCCTGGCCGAGGAGGAACGGCTCCCGCTTCTGACTTCGGCCCACCTCTTCGACCGGAGCACTCTCTTTGGTCTCCAGCCTGCCTCCAGACGGTCTCTTCGATCGAAAGGCCTGGCCAAAACACCACTTCCGACTCTGACCCACTCCTCTGATCGGGAATGCACCGGACCTCTACCTATGGCTCCTCTCCGACTGGCACAATTAGAGCCGACTGGGACCAACCGACCGGGGACGCTCGCTCGGTAAGGACCAAGGAACGGGCGGAGAAAGTAAGGTAGGGCACTCAAGTCAACCGTAATGCCGAGGAACGTGCCCTGTACACCTGCAAGACAGTACTCTGTGACCTCCCTAACATGACAGAGCCCAAGCAGTGTTGTAAGCGCCGACATCTTCTCCTACAGTGTTGTGGGCGTCATCAACTCTCATACTAGACAAACACAGTAAGACTCCCCCATATGCCTCTGAGGCATCAAAAGCGTTGTGGGCGCCGGCATTTACCATGCCAGGTGAACATGATAAAACCCCCTGCATGCCTCTCGGCATCAACAGTATGGTAGGTACCGACATCTGCCATACCTGAAGATGACAATGCAACCTCCCACGTGCATCTAACATTCAACAGTATTGCGGGCGCCTACCACATCTTGTATCCATCGGCGTGGACAGCAAGACTTAGCAGCGAATGTACTCCCTCCCTCTCACTTGTAAGGCCATCCCCTTTATCTATAAAAGGGGATGCACTCTCTTCCAATAGATAGGTTGATTCAGATCGATCAGTTCACTCGTTTACAACAACAAAACTGTCAGGTTCAAACCACAAGCACACGCTCGAACACATAGTGCATAGCAGAGCTCCCGTCACTCTTGACCCCTCTGACCAGAGTCCGATAGGATCTCTTGTACCCCCATCTTTCTCCTTCTCGTTTGTAACCCCACAACAAACTTTAAGCACCTAGGCTCAGGAATAAAGTCACCGACCGACTCAAACTAGACGTAGGGCATGTTGCCTGAACCAGTATAAACCCTGTGTCATTAAGTGCTAGGCCACCTCCGATCACAACGTACGGCAAAACTACAAATATTTACGTGTTGGTCACTTTCTGCACCGACACAATGGAACCTCCTCTTTAATCCTCACAAGAATAATAGTCATTTTATAAACCCTAGAAATTTATATAATATTCAAATGGTCATTAATTCGCCAACTCTAATCTCCATACATAGTCATAGAGAATAATAGTTATCGAATCAATTCCATCTTCTTGAATAACTTGCCCACTTTTGTCGCCATGAAAAATAATAAATAACCTCATAAATCTACATATAAACTATCAACCTCTGCCATTATGAAAGATAATTTAAAGTAGAACCTTTAACTTGCTTTCAAATTACTCGCTTATGTTATTAATTATGAGATATAATATAAAGCAACCCATTTGATTTGTATCTAAATTATTCACATGTACCGTCATAAAGAAATAAACTAAAATTTCCCTAATCTATATCTAAATCACCAATATATACTTAAACAAATTAAATAACTATACAACAACAACAACAAAGCCTTTAAGTCCCAAACAAGTTGGGGTAGGCTAGAGTTGAAACCCAACAGAAGCAATCAAGGTTCAGGCACGTGAATAGCTGTCTTCCAAGCACTCCTATCTAAGGCTAAGTCTTTGGGTATATTCCATCCTTTCAAGTCTCCTTTTATTGCCTCTACCCAAGTCAACTTCGGTCTTCCTCTGCCTCTCTTCACGTTACTATCCTAACTTAGGATTCCACTACGCACCGGTGCATCTGGAGGTCTCCGTTGCACATGTCCAAACCATCTCAACCGGTGTTGGACAAGCTTTTCTTCAATTGGTGCTACCCCTAATCTCTCACGTATATCATCGTTCCGAACTCGATCCCTTCTTGTATGCCCGCAAATCCAACGCAACATACGCATTTCCGCGACACTTTGCTGTTGAATATGTCGTCTTTTCGTAGGCCAACATTATGCACCATACAACATAGCAGGTCTAATCGCCATCCTATAAAACTTGCCTTTTAGCTTCTGTGGTACCCTTTTGTCACATAGGACACCAGACGCTTGCCGCCACTTCATCCACCCTGCTTTGATTCTATGGCTAACATCTTCATCAATATCCTCGTCCCTCTGTAGCATTGATCCTAAATATCGAAAGGTATCCTTCCTAGGCACTACTTGACCTTCCAAACTAACATCTTCCTCTTCCCGAGTAGTAGTGCCGAAGTCACATCTCATATACTCAGTTTTAGTTCTACTAAGTCTAAAACCTTTGGACTCCAAAGTCTCCCGCCATAACTCCAGTTTCTGATTCACTCCTGTCCGGCTTTCATCAACTAGCACTACATCGTCCGCGAAAAGCATACACCAAGGGATGTCCCCTTGTATGTCCCTTGTGACCTCATCCATCACTAAAGCAAACAAATAAGGGCTCAAAGCTGACCCTTGATGTAGTCCTATCCTAATCGGGAAGTCATCCGTGTCTCCATCGCTTGTTCGAACTCTAGTCACAACATTGCTGTACATGTCCTTAATGAGTCCGACGTACTTCGTTGGGACTTTATGTTTGTCCAAAGCCCACCACATAACATTCCTTGGCATTTTATCATAAGCCTTCTCCAAGTCAATAAAAACCATATGTAGGTCCTTCTTCTTCTTCCTATACCGTTCCATAACTTATCTTATTAAGAAAATGGCTTCCATGGTTGACCTTCCGGGCATGAAACCAAATTGGTTCATAGAGACCCGCGTTATTGCTCTTAAGCGATGCTCGATAACTCTCTCCCATAGCTTCATAGTATGGCTCATCAACTTAATTCCCCGATAATTTGTACAACTTTGAATATCCCCTTTATTCTTACATTATATATTAACCAGTTCTACCATAGTTAAATTCAAAGTAAACGTAAATGCTATATATCCCCATCCATACCAAATATACATGCTTACATTAACGAATAGATATTTATTATACTTTGTCAATTGTGAAAAGACATGTTCCATTAACAAACCTCATAACAATGATATTGACAATTCATTTTCTATATTATTGAACTGTTAATTTTGTATGTTATTACTTAAGAGAAGTTTATACATTTTGGCTAAAACATTAAGATGTGCCAATGCTTGTTGCTTAATAGTAAGCACTATCTTTTATTAAACAATATTACTACATATATATAATTATTTCATAGATGAAATTCAACATCATAAGTGTCACGGAGCAGACTGAAATGAATAATTATGCCATTGTAGTAACTAAGAGCGGAGTCTAAGACTTAGAATCCATTTTTAATAAAAATTAAAAAAGAAAGTTTTTGAACACAATATGCAACAAACACTTGAGTTTGAACTTAACATGTGAATAAAAAATGCAACAACTAAATAAAGTATATAAATATGTGTTTTGTTAGACAAATGAAGCGAGATACTAAAAATAAACAATTTTGATTAGTTGTATGTACTGAATTTATAAACGGATCTTTAATGCTCATGTAACACAAGATTCTTGGCATCGTTGATGGGCTACTATTACTAGTATGCGTATACTGCACCCATTTTTAGATATTCCATTTTAAATATATGATATTTAGGTTTTTATATAAACTAATTAATTTATCCTAAGCGCCGAATATTTAAAACCGAGGGAGCATAACGTCAAAAGAACACCTATAATAACTGAAAGTAAAGGTGAGCTGACCTGACATGTGCAAATTAAAGTATGTTTTTTAGAGTGTCGTGCCAGTTTAGGTCTTAGGGCCTGTTCGGCTGGTATTAAAGCCTGACGATAAGTCGACTAAAACTATTTTATTGTGAGAGAAAAATACTATAAATTCTAGCTGATTGGGTACGAGGCTGGCTACAACCATTGTGGTTCATCGATCAGGTCAGCCCAACAGGGACAGTAGCCACTATTCCAATCCATCTGTTTCGCTCCTGGTGCTAGCTTGCAGAGGGTCATCAGAAACCTAGATGGCTACATACATATATACATCAAGATTAATTGGACAGGCGAGCATTGTTAAGTATCAGAGAAATCGAAATGATGTTTGATTAGTTGTCCTCACTACATACACATATACGTATGTACAGACAATCATGAGATTTTCCGAGAAATCACATCAGAATATATGTGAGAGGACGACGACACTAATCAATGGAATACAGTATGTAGCCTGTTGTTCTTAGCATGGCATGATCTGTGTATACAGCGATGTATGTATATACAAAGTTCTTGCTCCACTTAGCATATATTATATACTTCCCTCCATTCTAAATTATACGATGTTTTGGCTTTTCGAGGTATATCGTTTTTGCTATACACTTAGATATACACTATGTCAAGGTGTATAGTAAAAGCAATGTATATCTAGAAAAGCCAAAACGTATTACAATTGAAAACATGTCCTAAGGTGCTGCTAAGAAAGTATATATTGCATGGCTAAAATGGAAAATTCAATTTCTTCGGGAGTTAACTCGGTGCAAAATTTTCTAATGATATTGTCTCGACCCTGTATGCCCTTTTTAAAAAATACATATGTGTACGGAATATATATATATATATATATATATATATATATATATATATATATATATATATATATATATATATATATCTTAAGAGATATTCTTATGGAAAAGCTGATGCATAAGTCTAAGCTTCGTAGACAGTTAGGTTCTTGTTTAAACAAAAATAGGTAAGCTGCAATATTTGGAAGAAAGAAATAGAACTTTTAAAATGGAGGCACTAGTGTCCGGACGTTCCGCGTCAGCGGCGTGTCCGCACGCAGCTCCCAGTCCCAGGCAATCAAACCGTGGCCCACCAACACGAGCATCCCATCTAAGCATTCCCGCATAACAGAAAAAGTGAACCGAAGCGTTACCTGCCGTGTAGCAGAAGACAAGGAGACACCAAGGCGAGGCCGCAGACGGCGAGGAGGGAGATACAACACCCGATCTATTTTTGAAACATCCAGATACAATACTTGCAACACACATATGAAAACTTATGAAACGTTTGAAACATGCATCTGAAACACTTAAAAAACACATGAAACAATTGAAAAAGCATTGCAACACATACACAACATCTAGATAAAACACTTGCAACATATGTGTGAAACATATGCAACATCCAGATAAACACACTTGCAACATACATCTGAAAAAAAATAAAACATTGGGAACCGATGTTTGCAATATAAGTGTACAACCATTGCAACATATGCAATATCTCGATCTAGTTTTGCAACATCCATACAAAACCCTTGCAGCATCCTCTAAAACAACTGAAACACTTGAAACATACGCTTGCAACATGCGCTTTCAACGCAATATCACCTGGCTGCTTGGACGAATGGAGCTTGTTGTTGTGGAGCTCGACGCCGGCGCGGAGCTCGATGCCACAGAGTACGCGGAGGTTGCCAGTGCGGAGCTCGTCGGCGGCACAGACCTCTGTAGTGGCCACAACAGGCAAATGGAGCGTAGCCGCGACGGGAGGCGCGAGTCCGGGCAGGACAGACATGCGACGTGGCTGGGCGGCACATGCGGGGGGGGGGGGGGGGGGGGGGGGGGGGCGCCAGCGAGAGGCGTAGGTGGAGTTCGTCCCGCGAACGGGGGCGGCGCGGGCGAGCGGAGTCCGTCCCGCACGAGCGGGAGCACACAGCGCAGAGCGGGCGGGCGACACAGGCGGGGTACACGGATGAGTGAATGAGGATGAGCCATATATCGATGGGAGTCGTCACGGGACAGACTCATATCATTATCGCTTTTAAAAACACTATGTGCAAGTTTGTTATTAGGTGTTAAAACCTTCATGCACCATAAGGCCATTCTTCTTTTATTCGTTACTCGTTTTCCTTCTCGTTGGACGGGTGATCGTATCTTTCATTGTTTCTTCTCTTCAATGAATGGCAGTGTAGTGCTCTTGTCCTTTTTTTGAGAAAACCAATAATAAAGTTAGGTTGAGAGACTGCTATTTGCATTTGCAATGTTGATCAATCCACGTGTACATTCTTATATTTCCATGGCTCCGATTGAGACACTGTGCAAACAGTTCAATTATGAGAAGCACGGCGCATAACAAACCTTAAATCGTCGATCATACAAAGTGTCTACTGCCCTAGCTATACCACGGATAAGGATTGCTCCACTGTCTGCATTGTGCTTTCGCTATCAGTCTTGAGCTAGCTATACCCTGTTGTACAGTGCCAGCAGCAGGGGTATATGCGCTGTATTGATTGGGTAGGAACGAAATCATACTTTATACGTACTGTTCTATATATCTGGATCATCATGTATATCTGAAAAGTTCAGGATGGCGTTCATTGTATAACAAATATTCTTGTTTTGTTGCTAAACAGGGGAGAAATTCCTCACGGCAATGCGACTGTAGCATTATTTAATCTGGCACAAACTTCCGTACATTTAGGTCACGTCCAGAAATATAGGGAATGACCTAAATGTACACATGGAAAATGGTTCCCTATATTTACATATGCCTGTATAGAAATTAATTGTTCACACATAAGAAGTTACTCCTCCGTCGTAAATTATAAGTCATTTTAATTTTTTTAGAGTCAAAACATCTTAAGTTTCATCAAATTTATATAGTAAAATAATAACATTTATGGTATTAAGTAAGTATCATTAGATTCTTTATTAATTATATTTTCATAGTTTATCTATTTGATGTCATAAATTTTTGTGATTTTTTCTAAAATTTTGATCAAACTTAAAATACTTTGACTCTCCGAATGACTTATAATCTAAGACGGAGGAACAAAGTATATATATCATCAGTCTCTGTGAAGAAGTTCACACAGAAGTTCAGGAGGTATCGTTGCACTGTCACTCAGTCTCTGCAACTATGCCTCCAAAGCATTAGCACTGCACAACGCAAATATCGAAGTTCAGGTGCTAGCTAAAGTGCTGCAATGATCACCCCTCCTCCTGCAGCTTTGCACCACCGTCACTGATGATGAGATTGATCAGGGCATCATCCATCTCCCCAATGGCATTATATTCGAGGTTGGAAAGGGTTGTGAGTGCCGTGATCTGTTGGTAGCGGGCCATTGAACATAACCATGAACTCTTGCAATGAGATAGAGAATGTAAACTCCTGGTGATGGTATTTTCCCAAGCTATCGAAAGCTCACGCTCCTCACTAGTCCTCATTGGATCCCTTCGCATGGCCAAGCTTCCAGTCGGGTAACTCCGTGGATAGCCATCGGGCCCCCACGTGCAGATGGGTCTCCGAGATGGCCTCTCACGAACCGCTACCAGTAGTCTATCGAGCTTCTGGCTCAAACATCGCGAGCCTCGTTCCCTCCCATACAAGCTAGGCAGTCACAACACAAACATGGTTGGTACGATCCTGCAAGATTACAAGCCATTAATGTACAACAATGCTGCGCAAACACCGAGTGGTAAAATGTATGCAAACCTCACTAAACACTAAGCCTAAACCTAGAGCAAAGCACCAAGATGGTGATCTAACTAGCCTAAGCACTTTGTAAAGCACTACGTTAATCACCTAATATTTTCTTAAGCACTTTTGGTGGCTAGAGCACTAGAGATGAGCCTCAACTCATTGCAACAATCTTAGCTCCAACAACACTCAAATGGATGGCTTGGAGTACATATAACCTCTCCCCCTCAAAAAAGAATAGAGCAGTTGGAGACAAACTAACTTCTGCAGTGATCATCAGAATTCTCTTCTAACCCATCGGACCCTTTCGGTGATGCCACTTCCACTAACCACTAGAGACTATAGCAGTTGCGACCGTTGGAGGACCCTCTTTCTCCGGTGGTGTCACTCCGGTGACCACCGGAGGAATCCGATGAGTCTAGGAGCTCTCTGTTTCCTACCAAGAGAGCACCAAAACCTTCCATCGCCCCTCACCGAAACTTTCTCGTGCCTCAATCTTCGCTCTACCAAAAGTTCCAACCTTCACTACAGTGTATACTAGCAAACCACATTAGTCCAATCGATTATGTTGTCATACAATCACCAATGCAAAATCATAGATGGCCCTAGCTAGCTGCCATTTTTCTTACACTCGCCACACTTTCCGTGGCTGCCACAGTTCTTCTAAGGTTAGGTGTGGCAATGTTTTGCAGCGAACCAAACAGGCACTAGCTAACAAAAAAGCCTTTAACTTCACTCCCAATGCTATAAACTACACATTATTAATAGGAGGAAAAACAAATAGCAAAAAAATTATCTACCTTTGGTATTATGGAAAAAATAAACCCAAAGTACTCATATAGTCATATGGTACCTACCTAAAAGTTACCAACTAATTTACCAATATGAAAAATTTATGGTGAACCCATATACATGTTTGTCTATGATAATGTATTTTAATAGTGGGCTATATCGACACTATAGTGTTTGTGAGTAGTTGCCACTATGATACTGCAAATTTTACCTCTACCAATAGATATGTCCATGCACTGCAACGGAACATACATCTTGTGTCATCTGTTCCAATACGTTCTGGAATTGGACTTTACCGTGGGTAGACGCGTCCTATTCTAACCCTTATAAGCATGGGTCGTAACTTCGCGTCATGGACCATATAGTAAACCAATTAGGACTCTTATCTCTAATTCATTACTTACTAGTACTCTTAGTAAAATTGGACATAACTCTTACTCAAGGGAGTGGAGGGATAGCGTACTCACAAGAGTAGAGGATGGAAATTTGGGAGAGAGGAATTTTTTCTCTTATACCATTACTGGGGACATAACTCCAAAAGTATCTCTAAATTTCAATCTTTATCTCTATTTGGAGAGTCATCCCATGAATATTCTCTCTCTATGTCTCTTCTGTCTCCAATGAACTCTACAAGTTCTATTCTCTATACTTGTTGGTATTTATTAACTTGTCACTTGTTTTTAGTAGCCACCTAACATATATCTACATCTCCTAACATTACTTTACCAGGTTGTCATCCCTAGTGATGATGCCAGAGATGCTTGTTGGTACTACTTAGCATTACTACTAGAATACTAAGTAGCTCTTTATTATTTTATGTGACTAGAAAGAATTTATAGATATGAATGAAAGGGATCTGTAAGCGCACAGATAATATATCATTGTAGTACTTCACCCAGAAGTATTCCAGATATCGTTATTTATATTTTTACCACAGGGAAGGTCTTGGCAAGGACATGTATTGATAACTTATACGATTGATGGAGAAGTAAACCATAACCAATATTCTACTCATAACAGGGGTAAGTCAAGAGGTAAATATAAATGAATAATAAATAATAACTAATCATTGATCACTCAAAGTACACCTATCTATGACATTAGCATGATTAAGTAGAATATTAGAGGGATAACTCCTAAGTCATTCTTAATTACAAGTCAAAGCATACATTGATTAGTGCAATTACACTTAGTAGTCATGGCTAAGATCATCTTCATATCTACACATAAGGGATATTACTTAGGAAGATTAATAATAGAGCTTGTCTTCCTTCGTAACTAGATCCCACTTGTATACCTATATTTAAGGAGTGGACTACAAAGGACTCAACGGGAGTGTCACATCCGCGATCTACCACATGACCTGAAATATAGGGTGTATCCACAGGTAAACAACGTATAAGCACCACGCTTACACAATGTCGACCACTCACCCACCCATGTACACCAGGGCGAGCGCTATACGAACTTATGCATGAATATGTTGATAATCCAACTATACTAAGCGTATAATCAAAGTAGACGATGAACATGATAACTAGGAACATAAACAATATAAATAATAATGTCATAATAATTGGAGCAAACATATAAAAGTAATGAGAGATACAAAAGAGAGAGGGGTATAAAGATTATACCAAACCATGCTCTTGACATGATCGGGAATCCAAGCAAAACCTACTTGCCTCCCTCTAGACCTAGCCTAACTAGCTATGCCCTAGAATATGGTGGAGCTCTGAGGATGATTAGGGTTTCTGTCTTCTCAAATGACTTCAATGCTTTCAGGGAGGTGATAGGGGCTGGTATATATAGGTCGGAGCATCAATCCTGAGCCCTCGGATCAAACCAACTTGAATAAATGGCGTAGATGCAATCTAGGAGACGGTGGAGAACTGACGTAGAAACGGGAGACTGATAGGTGGGCTCCAGGGGCTGGCTGGCCTGCAGGTGGGGCCGGCTCCACCTGGTGGCGCCTTGCCCTCCGCTTTGGTGTGGTGTCCTCTCGAGTTTTCTGGAACCTTCTAGGATTGTGTTTTGCTGTGGATAAACACGATTAAGTCTAACATCTAGGTCCACCTTAACGGTTTTCTGGATAAAGCCTGCAGAAAATACAGATTCACCAAAACTCGTGGAATTTGTTAATTTAAACTCCTAGACCTTTGTTGGTGATTACTTTCATGCCCTTATACATGTTATATTGACTGTTTATAATGCTTGTTAACTACCATCAACAATACTCCAATAACTCATCATAATTTTCCTTGTATGAAAAAAATTATGAGAAATTAAACTACCATATATTGGATTTAGAGAGTGATCTAGCCGCTTCATAAGTGGAGAGCAAGAAGGGTGATTCGAGTGCCGAAGATATGGAGAATGGTTTAGAGATTCTATTGAAATTTGTTTTTTTTTTTGGGTTAGTTGTTTCTTAATTTTATGATGAAGAGCCATAAAAAAGGCTTTTGGTGATGCTCAAGGTAATGATATTATTAGACCTAATATAAGAGGATGATTGTTCTATTGCTATCAATAAAAAAAATAAGGGTACGGCCACTAATAAAATAGAATGTCTTATCTCCTCACACATAATGAAGATGGTTCAGTTGGCTGACGCTACTTATGAGTTCTACAACATTACCATGCACTACCAAAATGGTGGAATTCTCATAGTGTTGTTAGTAGTAATAAAACACTGACACTAGTCATAGCACATGAAAATTCTCACTATGAGACATCTAGTAGGAAAAGTTTATACTAAATTTTGAATGTTAAAACACTAGGAGAACCTCATGTCACTAGAAGAAGTCTAAAATTCTAGTTGTGATGTGTGTGTTGAGTGGGAGGACATCGACCCTAAAAAATGTCACAAAATGCTAAAAATGCAATTCACCTGCGTGGCGTGGCAGATGACCGAGAAGAATGGAGATCCATGTATAACCTCCAGCCTCAATAATGAAAACCGGATTACTACACAGGATAGACGTGCTTTGAAATGGCTGTAGTCTTGTTATTTTTTTATATACGTGTGCAATCTAAAAACACGAAGAAATCTATAGTGTACGTATTGCAACCCTCAACTATTTCATGGCTAACTGGATCGAGTACCTTTCTGTACAAAAATCGGTTACACGGAACTTGAGAGGTTACATGCAAGCCAGCAAAGAGGTGATCATGCAGCATCAGATCACAGCAACGCACACCACAAACACATTGCCGTCCTCAAATGTACACGGAGTATCGCAGGGCTGGACATCAAAATCGTTCGCCATCGGACAGCCCTGATCACCAAGAGCTCGTACAAATAGTAAGCTGTCACCAGCAGGCCATATACAACTATACAAGTGCTAAAAAAGACGGCAATCAGACGTTCATCTTCGTCGCAGGACAAAGGGCAGTCTGCCGATAGCTCACCGAATCCCAAAAATCTGTTATATTACAAATAATGATATTTTTCCATGTTTCCTCGGTGTCAGGCGACTGAATGTTCAGTCGACGTGCGTGCGTTATTCTTCAATCCGTGCAGCATCAATATAAAATAGAAATAAGTTAGATTTCAGGCACCAGAAATATAGCATATCCCATATTTTTCATATGCTCCGGCCGTCCCAAATAACTCTCTCTATTTTTTGTCGCTATCAATATTTCCTCTATCTCCCCTAAGATAAAGGGAAATTGCATCTTCACCGGTAGCGGGACTCGCCCCAACCATCATTTTTCAACCATGTTTTCCTCCACATGCTTATGGGCTCCACCTTTTATATGGTTGTTGGGAGAGATTTGGGGTACTGCTGCAACAACTCCTCTAATATTCACAAAAACAAGATGTACTGTTGCAGCAACTATAAAGAGAGGAAATATTTAGTTACAACGATTATCTAGTGTCACTAAGTATAAGTTTCATTTGCATGTGTGTTATGCTTAGTGATGTGGTGAGGTGCAATAGAAATCCTTTTAAAATTGTTTGTGAAATGCTAACTCGCATGCACAAGTTGTCGGAACACTTGAGAAGTTAGCACATCTGAAAAAGGGGATGCAAACAAGTTGATTGGGATGTTCCGGTGGACACCGGATTGGTCTGGTGGTGGTGTCCCACCAGAAACACTAGATTATAAGCTACACGTGGGTTGTTAACTGTGGCTAGGGTAAGCCACCGGATTGATCCAATGGTTAACCTAGGGGTCACCGGATAATGCGTTAGCACTATTCCAAAGAGGGTTTTGCGTTGAACTCGGATTAGTCTGGTGCAGAGCACCTGATCAATCCGATGGCCTGAAACCATTCTAGAACCTTTTTGTGTTGCACCAGGTTCGTCTGGTGCTTCACTATAGCACGGTCACTGGACTATGCGCTACATATGATGATTGGAGGGTTCAAACGGCTAGTTCGCGGTGTCAGAGAGCATCGGATTAGTCCGGTGATAGCACCGAACCAATCTGGTGAATGCGTAAAAGCTGCTGCTTGTTTCCAACGGCTAGTTGCTTGGTGGGCTCTATATATACTTGTGAGGCTAGCTCTTTTGAGTCTCTTGGAACCCTTGGTTGATATTACTGCATACATAGAGCTCAAGCAAACACTCCAACTCACTTGCTAATAACTTTGGGATTGCATTTATTTGTGTGTGATTGGGAGTGATCTAGTGCTTTGCATTTAAGAGATTGCATTTGGTGGCACTAGGTGGTCTTTGTGACTTAGGATTTCTTGTTACTCTTGGCGGTTGCTATGACCTAACCAGCTTGGTGCTTGTGGAGAATCGTTAAGGGGCTCTTGATGGTTTTTGCCGCCTTGGATCATTGGCTATTGCAAGGGCTTTTGTGATCATCCCGTGAGAGATTCACAAAGGAGTAACTCTAGTGAAATCAATCGAGGTTTGAAGAGGTCCTTGGTGATCTATCATCTTCTTAGCGAAATGGTGATCTAAGGATCCACTTCAATGGAGACGTAGGTTGCCGGCAAGCAATTGAACCTCGGGGAAAATTCTTTGTCACTTGCCTCCATTGGTTTGCACACTCAACACTTGTAATTTCATTTCATATATATTGTGGTTGTGTTGTTACTTGAGTAGTACGTAGTAGCTAGTTTGCTTGTTAAGTTGCTAGTTTATCTTTACTCCTTTGGTAGTAGCTTTGTTTAGCTAGCTCTTTAGTTGTTTAGTGTAGCTTCTAGTTTGCTTGTGTGCTTGTGTGTTTAAATTGTCAAGTTGGCAACTAGAATTGTGTAGGGGCTTGATTTGTATTGACTAGGCTAGGCAAGTAGTGGCTACTAGGATTGTCTCTCTTAATAACATACTTTGCCTAGTGTCTTTGAGTTTGTAGAAATTTTATTAGGCTATTCAACCCCCCTCTAGCCATCCATAGATCCTTTTCGTCTACATAACCCCCTTAACTATTGGCAGTTTGTGTAACACCCCAGGCACCACAAAAGCCCAGGATGTCACTAACGTCCCTTCCTTCATGCCAGAGTATAACATTCGGCAGTAGAAACCCCTACACAAACTATAATGCGGAAGCAGCAACCAGAAAAAAGCTATGATTAAGATAGGTTCCAACACAAATGTTTTATTAAACCACAAATGGTGACCAAGCTAGTTAATTCTGAGTTTATTATAGCGAGACAAAAGTATCATTATTATCACTAAGTGGATAACAGAGTGAAGGTATGCTGCTAATTCCATCCTTTCAAGCTAAGCATCCAATCAAGCACCTGAAAAGATAAGACAAGCGAGAATAAATCTCAGCAAGCAAACTGCCTGAACATGTCATTCAAATTACAAGTTAATTAGACATCGATCTAATATGAAAGATATAACATCATAAGAAAATAAGTTAATAATCAAGTTATTTATCCAATGAGATTCCATAAAAAAGTAAATGGCATTATGTAGGATATCCAATAAAATTTTCATAAAGTAGAGGACATGATATACAGTAAATAAACCACCTCCACATATGAATAAAACAATACTCATCAAATTCACCTTCAAGCCAACATAAAACTTCAATACCCATAAACTCAAAGAGTGCAAATGCAATGCATATGTATGTCCACTGCCTCCATACCCAACAAGGTATGAAGCTATATCGAACCCCTCCTCGGGCAACGTACGATGCTGTATTGGTACGGTCATAGCCAGCAAGCAGCGACATAATCCATAAGAGCATTCTAGAATAGTCATATAACTTTCACACTGACCTAGCTCAAGAGCACTCTAGAATACTTATATGACTTTCTCACGGACCTAGCTCGATGCATATGCTCATAACAAGAATGCACCTGATGCAATGATATGATGCAGCTACAAGCATACTCATCTGTCGTATTCATCCACACTCAAACATACCACTTACCACATGATGATAGACATGAGAAAAGATTGAACAATAAAGATCATATATAAGTTACATTAAAGGATAAGTGAATTCATACTTAGATTTATTATCTTGATTTAGTTAATGTTATGACAAAGTGTAGGTAGATTAAATAACATGCCAAGTTGTAGCAAACCACCGCTACATTTACTTGTCTTCATTGAAGATCAAACATGTTTGCTAAGAATGATCCATAAGCACACCACCTGTTTTTGAACAATGAACTCAGCACAAATACTCTAAATATCACTCTTAAACAATATATGAAGCGTTCCAACGTTCAAACCAACAACTAGCTAAAATAGCCCCACTTGGCCCTGATAAAACAGTAGCAACGCTGTTTGTGGTTTTTGTATCTTTAATACCATAACAGTGATGATAGCAAGTAAATACTCAACACAAGCATCTACACAGAACAAGCTACATCTTTAGTATTCAAACAAAGTTTAACTTTCCTCATCTACTACTCTTAAATCAACGTACAAACTGACAGACATGTTTTGTCTTTGACAGCAACGACATTTTAACCAAAAACCATTTCTCCCAAACCATCCAACCAAAAATAGAGTTTAAATACTCGATGCAAAGGTCATACAATGTACTACAAAGAACTATACAGTGTAGTTGACCAAATTGGCCTCAAAGAACTCTTAAACCAACATCTAAAACTGAAGATCAAAACTGAACTCTAATCTGAGAGTAAAACAGGAGAACCAACTTCAAAAATTCATAATTGGACATTTATTGATTCAAAAATTATAAACTTTACCAATCTAGAAAGGTGAATAAAAATTATAAAACTTTTGTGTTATAACTTTTGGAGTTTGAAGAGCCTAAAATATACGAAACAAGACAGCAAAATAACTGAACTTTTTTTATGACGGAACAACAGACAACAATCATAACTTTTAGACTTCTTGTTTGACCGTTCGTCTTATTCAAAAATTTTGTATAAATATTATTTGTTTTTTATAAATTATTTTATCATTAGAGATACTTTGATAATGATTTATTTATTTTATTATTTCCATAAAAATTTTGAATAAGACGAATGGTCAAACAAGAAGTCTAAAAGTAATAAAAATGACAATTTCTTATATGCACGAGAGATGAAAGGCAAAGAAGTAGAGTATGAACCTGGACATCATGAAGGCATTCATCAATTACTAGTAACTACAACCATAATAACAAGAGTTACTAGTCCGTAGCCATAACTTGACCATTACAAGTCCAACCATACACCACAATCAACCCGCCATTAAGTCTGTATTGCACCTAGCATTTAATCTAGATGTTGACATTTCTTAGCATCACTCTTTATTAAGTTGTCATTCCTAGCATGATGCCAGAAATATGTGGTTGGTAATTATTAATAACACTTGTAAACTCCGAGAAAATTATATATGTTAAAGTAAAGTATCCGCAAGCACACAGATAATATACCATTGTAGCATTTTACCCGGAAGTATACCGAGTATCGTTATTTATATTTTATCCACAGGGAGGAGCTAGGATTGTTGGCAAAGAGATATTGACAAACATATATACTTATGATAAAACCACTCTCATGCTATGGTAGGGGTAAGTCAAATGATAAATAAATGATAAGTATGAAGCATTGATAATATTTCCAGAGATAGAAATAGAGACTCATAAAATATAGTATGGCTAGATAGGAGATTCGGTAAGAGCAAAAGATTCCTAAGTCATTCCTTATTTACTAATTTTTTTGTACACCCAAGTATATACACTCTCATCTATAACATAATTAACTTTGGATCTATGCATAAGGAACATTACTAAGGAAGATCAACAATAGAGCTTGTCTCCCTTTACAACCATATTCTACTTGATCTACAAACGGGGAGTGGACTATAAAGGACTCAATGGGAGTGTCACATACATGATCTACCACATGACTCAGAGTGCAGAATGCATCCGTAGGTAAACAATATCTAAGCACCATGCTTACATAATGTCGACCACTTAACCCACGCGTGTCTTGGGCTAAGCGCTTTGTGAACTTATACATAAACTCATTATCAATCACAAATATATCAAGTATATAACTAGAGCAAACTTGGAATATAATAAATAACAACATAATATTAAAGTAGCACAAAGTCATAAATAAAGAGGTACAATGGCTATTGTTGGATTCATAAACCCGGGGTCCCTCATAGATCGGTTTCCCAGCAAAGGCTTGGCCCAGCAGACGACGTTGCGAACAACGCGCAACTCCTGGGCCGGCCCAAAAACCTAATGATAGGCTAGAAGGACAATCCAAATCTTTGACCGGAAGGCCTAGACAAAAAGGAGCGGCGCCCACTTCTGACTTTGGCCCACCTCTCTGACCAGAAGGCCTCGCTTCTAACTCTGGCCCACCTCTCCGACCGAAAGGCCTAGCCAACAACGCTTCCGACTCCAACCCGCGTCTCCGACTGGGGATACACCGAACCTCTGCTTATAGCTCTTCTCTGACTAGTGTAGTTGGAGCCGACTAGGACCAACTGACCGGGGATGCCCGCTCGGTGAGGACCAGGTAATGGGTGGAGTAGGTAAAATGGGACACTCAAGTCAACCGCAATACCGAGGACCCTACCCTATACACCTATAGTACCGATAGGACATGTCAGAAGGGTGCCCTGCAACCTTCCAGGCATGTCAGAACCCAAGCAGTGTTGTGGGCGCCGATATTTGCCCAACAGTGTTGTGGGCGCCATCAACTCCCATACCATGACAAGCACGGTAAGGCTCCCCCCACATGCCTCTAGACATCAACAGTGTTATAGGCGCCATCATTTGCCCTACATAGAGAACACGGTAAAAACCTCCCACATGCGTCTGACATCAACAGTGTTATGGGCGCCTACCATCATCTTGTACCCAATGTCGTTGGCAACAAGATTTAGTAGCATATGTACTCTCACTTGTAAAGGCCATCCCCTTCATCTATAAAAGGGGATGCGCTCTCTCCCAACAAGGGGAGAAATTAGTTCACAACTCAAACCACACACACACACACGATCCTAACGACCAAGGATCCCAACGAACAACAGACGTTCGAACACTTAGCGCACAGCAGAGCTCCCGTCACTCTTGGCTCTTCAGACCGTAGTCCGACTAGAGCTCTTGCACCCTCATCTTTCTCCCTTCTGTTTGTAACCCCACAGCAAACTTCGAGCACTTGGGCTCAGGAATAAAGTCACCGACCGACTCAAACTGGACGTAGGGCACGTTGCCTGAACTAGTATAAACCCTGTGTCATTGAGTGCTAGGCCACATCCAATCACAACGTATGGCAAAACTACAAATATTTACGTGTTGGTCACTTTCTGCCCTGACAGTTGGTGCCGTCCGTGGGAAAGACGCTGTACATTCACGCTTTTGGTCATTGGATGGCCCACTTTTGTGCCATCTTCACCATGGCAGGCTCAAGCGATATGACTCGCTTCGGCTTGCTGGAGTTTCTCGCACTCCCACCTATTGGATGTGGGTTCCACCTGTCTTTGAGCCATCCTAGGCCTTCCTCTTCGGAAGCCTAGACTTCGTCACCGACCGGCTCAACGTGCTCCACCTCCACGAGGAGGCACCCATCTCGGCGCCCATCGGAGGGGTGCCCTCTGTCAGCTCCAAGACTCTCGATGACTTCAATGATGAGGCACCTGCGCTTTGTTCCGAGCATATGCTCTGCTCAAACCCCACTGTGAGTAACGTGCATACTATTATTTACTCGCTATTTACTATCTTCTGCTAGTTATCCAGAGGGACCCCATTGTTCGCACCGCGACCGCCATGCGACTGGTTCCCCTATGGCCTCGCGTCTCCCACGGACGCGTATGCTCGAGGGCTCCGAAGGATGCTGGTGCCGCCCCTCTCACATCTAAATTTATGGGAATGGTGAGCTATGCTCTCACCACTTTCCACGAACTCCTAGATGACGAGGTTGAGAGCGACGGCTCTAGCATCGGGGACGTGGCACCTAGCCACCGTTCATCCCAAGAGTGCGCTATGGCGGACGCTCTGGGATAGCCGCCGGTGGTAGCAGAGTCCTTGTAGACTCACACCCCTCTAAACCCTCATGCGGGGGCCCTCGCGCTCGCATAAGAGCACGATGAGGAGCTATAACAATAGCGACAGAACTAGCCCCCACCTGTGCCGACACACTCGGTGTAGCACGTTGCGCCCCATGCGTGTAACCTGGCGAGCGGCACTAGGGGTCATGCCCGCCAAGTCTAGCATGACATCATGGATGAGGGGAATGATCCCCCACAATTTGCTTGGGCCAGCCAGAACATCACTGCTGTGGTAATGCTTCTGTGCGGTGTTCCCGAGCCCGTCGACCCCTAGGAGCGGGCGGTCAACCAGAACCTTCGGGCTCTAGTGGAAGCCTCCGCCATTCAATAGGTAGAAAGCTCCGCATCGTGACTTCAACTCGTGGCCTCTCTCCCCACTAGGGGAGTGGGGATGCACTAGATGGATCGCTCCATCCGCTCACCGCTATAGCCGCCAAGCGCGGCATAGGAGGCCGCAGCTGTGCCACGGTCCGACCCGGCGCCTGCTCCACACCGACCACCAGTACATGAATGGCGGTCGAAGCGGTCTTCAACGGAGATCGGGACAAAGGCAAGGCCAAGTGTGAGGACCAAGACAAGGGCCTCTCCTTGCAGAGGGGTAAGAAGAACAAAAAGGATCGGCGTCGACTGACCAACACCACGTTGGTCGCCACAGCTGATCGCACGGACAAGCAGCCTCAGCAGGGCCTACCTGACCACTTCAACAAGCTCAGGGATAGCCCATGCACCTACCACGCCTACCCCATCAAACACCTCTACAAGGACTATGAGCTCCTGAAATGTTTCCTGCGATAGGCCGGTGGGCCAAAAGAATAAAACGGCAAAGAGGCGACAGCCAAGAAAGGAGGCGCGGTGGGTAAGGATGGGGACAGCTTCCCCGACCCCGAGGAATGCATCATGATCTTTGGGGGATCTGACGCCATCTGCTCCAAGCACCAGCACAAGGTACGCTATAGAGAGGCATGCGCCGTTGAGACGGTCATCCCCTCCTTCCTTAGCTGGTTGAAATCTCTGATCACCTTCGATCAGAGGGACCATCCCTCCCATGTCGCTAGACCAGGACGCTACCCACTCATCATCGACCCCATCGTCCGCAATAAGTGCCTCATCAAGGTGCTGATGGACGGAGGCAGCGGCCTCAACATCCTCTATGTTGACACCCTCGATGCCATGCGTATCCCCTGGTCGGAACTCCACCTAGTGGGCTCTCCCTTCCACGACATGATCCTAGGAGCGCAAGTGTACCCACTCGGGCAGATCGAACTGCCTATCACATTTGGCAACCGAGCCAACTTCCACTCAGAGGTCCTCACCTTCGAATTGGTGGACTTCCCATGGTCCTACCACGCCATCTTGGGGGTGGCCATGCTATGCCAAATTCATGACAATCCTCAACTACACCTACCTCAAGCTAAAGATGCCGGGACCGAACGTCGTCATCACCATGGGCAGCGCCTTCTCGCATGCCTTCATGTGCGACCACGAGCATTTCGAGCTCACCACCGCCGTCATCAACTCGTCTGAGGTCCCGCGGCTCAGGGAGTCGTCGACCCCAGCAGTCTCGGACTGCAACAAACCAACCTCCTAGATGACCTTCTACCCACTCGAGGAAACCAAGGCGGTGGGGATCAACCCCACTGACCCAACCAAAATGGTGCGGATCGGGACCCAGCTCCTAGCCAAATAGGAATGCGAGCTCACCGACTTCCTGTGCGTCAATCATGATGTCTTCACATGGAAGCCATCTGACATGCTGGGCATACCGTGGGACATCGCTGAGCATGCACTATGCCTCATCCTGGGCTCAAAGCCCACCAAGCAATGCCTATGTCGCTTACATGATGTGAGGCATAGGGCCATAGGCGAAGAGATCGCCAAACTCTTGGTAGCCAGATTCATCAGGGAGGTATACCACTCTGACTGGCATGCCAATCCTGTTCTTATTAAAAAGAAGACTGGGAAATAGAGAATGTGCATTGATTATACTAGTCTCAACAAAGCATGTCCGAAGGATCACTTTCCTTTGTCACGCATAGACCAAATAGCCGACTCTAACTCGGGATGCGAATCCTCTTTTTTCTGGATGCCTACTTAGGCTACCACCAGATCGCGATGAAAGAGTCCGATCAGCCCGCAACCTCGTTCATCACCCCGTATGGTTCGTACTGCTACGTAACCATGCCTTTCGGCCTGAAGAACGCTAGCGCCACTTATCAGTGGTGCATGCAGCAATGCTTCGCCGATCAGATCGACCCACTCGACCAACCTGATTAAGTCAGCCGGCCAAAGCCAACCATCACTATTTATGTTGATGACATAGTGGTCAAAACGTCTCAAGCTTGCAACCTGATCGCAAACTTGGCTGCAACGTTCGCAAACCTCCGAAGGTTCAACATCAAATTGAATCCCAAAAAATGTGTTTTCAGTGTTCTAAAGGAGAAGCTACTTGGATACATCGTGTCTAAATGTGGCATCGAGGCCAACCCAGAAAAAAATCATGGCCATCTCCAACATGGGCCCTATACGCAATGTCAAGGGCATACAAACACTCACCGACTGTCTGGCCACCCTGAGCTGGTTCATCTTCTGGCTCGGTGAACGAGGGCTGCCTCTCTACAAGCTAGTCAAAAGGGCAGACACATTTGTCTAGACTGAGGAAGCACAACTGGCTTTGGAGAGCCTCAAAGCGTCACTGACGTCGGCCCCAATCCTTGTCGCTCCTGAATAGGGAGAACCCCTTCTCCTCTATGTCACGGCAAGCAACCACATGATGAGCGCCGCCCTGGTCGTTGAAAGGGAGGAGCCAGGAGATCACCTTAAGGTCCAACGGCCTGCATACTTCATTGGGGAGGTACTCACCGACCCCAAGGTCTGGTACCCCTAGGTGCAGAAACTCCTATATGCTATGCTGATGGCGACCTAGAAGCTCATGCACTACTTCACCGACCATGAAGTCACGGTCGTCACTTCATACCTGCTCGGAGACATTGTCTGCAACTACGATGCCACGAGACGGATCTCTAAGTGGGCACTTGAACTCATGGGCCACGACATCAGGTATATCCCCCGTACCGTTATTAAGTCTTAGGCTCTCATGGATTTTGTCACTGAATGGACGAATGTCCAGCTACCGACCCCAGACATCACCCATGAGTACTAGACGATGTACTTCGATGGGTCCATCATGGCACCCAGCTCGGGAGCTGGAGTGGTTCTGATCTCCTTGGATGGGAGTAGGCTCCGCTACACCATCCACCTCCACTTTTTAGCCTCAAACAATGCCACGGAGTACGAGGCCCTCATCAATGGACTACGCATCGCCATCGAGCTTGGCGCTACGCGACTCTATGTTTGTGGAGACTCGGAGCTGGTCATCGACCAGGTCATGAAGGAATCCTCCTACAAAAGCTCCCTCATGGTAGCATACTACCAAGAGGTGCACAAGCTTGAGGACAAATTTTAGGGGATCAAGCTCAATCACGTCCCCCGAAAGGACAACGATGCCATCGATTTTCTCGCAAAGTTGGCCGCCAGGCGGTATCCGTCTCCAAGCGGGGTCTTCATCAATGATCTCCATGAGCTGTCTGCCCGCATCCTAGAAGGTTTGATCTAGACACACCCTGATGCCAAACTGGCGCTCGGGAGCTCCAACCCCAGTGCCTCCATGACAACATCACCTACTGATGTCGCCATGTTGGCACTCGATCAAACCGACTAGCGAGCGCCGCTACTCGCTTACCTCCTCGAGGAGGTTCTCTCACCAGAAAGGACTGAAGCTCAATGGACCGCTTGATGCACCAAGACTTTCATCATGCTCGGTGACAAACTCTACAAACAAAGTCCATCGGGGGTGCTCATGAAGTGCATCCCTACTAACCAGGGGAAGCAGCTCCTCCTCGAGGTCCATGCTAGGATCTGTGGACATCACATGGCCCCATGGTCACTGGTCTAAAAAGCCTTTCACTAAGGTTTTTACTAGCCCACCGCACTACGAGATGCAGAGGAGGTCATCCGTAGGTGTGAGGGATGCCAATTCTACGCTCAGTAAACTCATTTGCCGGCACAGGAGTTTCAAACCATCTTCATCATCTGGCCGTTTACGGTCTGGGGCCTCAACATGGTAGGACCCCCTCAAAAAGGGCTCGGGTGGCTTCACTCACCTGCTTGTAGCAGTCAACAAGTTCACCAAATAGATAGAGGCCAAGCCCATTACCAACATCCGCTCGGAAGAGGCGGTCAAATTCTTCCTCTATATCATCTACCGGTTCGGCATTCCTAACTGTATCATCACTTATCACAAAACCAACTTCACCGAGAAGAAGTTCCTAGACTTTAGTGATGGATACGGCATCAGGATTGACTGGGCCTTGGTCAGACATCCACGTACTAATGGTCAGGTCAAGTGTGCCAATGGCATGGTCCTCTGAGGACTTAAGCCATGCATCTTCGACCGACTCAACAAGTACGTCGGGTGATGGGTTGCAGAGGTCCCAGCAATCCTCTGGAGCCTAAGAACAATTCTGAACCAATCCATAGGGTTCACACCCTTCTTCCTAGCCTACGGAGTTGAAGCAGTGCTACCCTCCAACCTCGACCACGGTGCCCCAAGAGTGAAAGCTTTCGACTGCGACCGGGCCATGGAGGCTTAGCAAGACACTGTTGACCTACTCGAGGTGGCCCGTGAGACGATCGTCATCCGCTCCACTCGCTACTAGCAAACTCTCTATAGGTATCATGAAAGGAAGATCAGGGGGAGGATCCTAGAAGTCAGTGATCTCATACTCCGGAGGACCCAATCAATGAAGGAGAAACACAAACTCTCTCCACCATGGGAAGGTCCCTATATGATGACCGAGGTGATCCGACTGGGTGCCTACCGATTGAAGGACGGCAACAACAACGTTCTCACCAACACTTGGAACATTGAACAGCTACGTCGTTTTTCCCCTAAATTCGGTCTTACCGCTTTTATTCAACACTTGCTCTTGTAAAGCACCCCGCCCTGAAAACTTTCGGCCTGGGTCGCTCAGGGGCTCCACGAGGGTACAATACCACCTCTCTTTTTTTTACTATCACATGGTAAAAACTTTTCGCCCGAACGAAAGGGCATTGCCCAAACAAAAGGTCATTCTATTCCTTTGATTACCCTACATGACTTTGTTTTTACTCCTGACTGAGTGCACCCCACCATGACCTACGGTTACGGGTAGCCAAGCCTTGCGGGCCATGCTCGGGTTCTTAAAATTGCAGCCTATAGAACGAACGGGCAGGTGTGAAAAAGAAAGGATAAAAATAAAGCTATGCTTGGATAAAAAATAAGGAACGGATAGTGATTCTATCACAAAGTAGAACTGATGTGGCGGCTCCCCCATGAACTTAACGGTAACATTTGCTGACTACTTCTACTCCAAATGCTACTATGGCCGCTCGGCGGCATCGGTTGATGCCAAAGGTGAGGCCACAACACATGCCACCGGACATAACCACCACCACAAGGGTCCCACCCGGTTCAGCTCCCTTGACTTTGGCGAGCGCAATGGGTACCTCAACGGCGTCGCACCCATAGATGCTCTGCAGAAGAGCATGGAGGTCCGGACCTTTCCATGCAGTCGAGGCAGGTCCTGGATTTGGACGCTGCCCGCCAAAGTATGGCTACTGTGGCTGGAGGATGTCTCATCAAACTTTATGAACTGGCCAGTCTAAGTAGCTGCAAGAGCGAAACCCTCCACCAGCGCAGTCCTGAGCGGCTTCCCCTCCGACAAGACTCGCTCAAAGAAGATTCACCGGAAGGAGTCCACGTGCGGCTCCATCTCGATGAAAGCCTCGTAGATGATGATGAAGTCGGCGATGTGTAGTACCCTCTAGTATGCCACCTCCTTTGGCAGAAGCAGCCCCATCTCAATGAAGGCAGCTAGCACCACCTCATCTACGCTGGATGACCTCTAGCTCGACATTGCGCTCTGAAATCACAAATGGATCTGTGAGTTCTTCTTTCCCCTATTTAAGGAGGAGATGCAGCAGTTGAAGAAGGGCAAAGGATTGGGGTGAAAACCCTCTACCTTCCCCTATTCAATGTAGACAGGAATACGATGGGATGCATCCTGGTCGATGGGATGCGCCCTACCTGATGAAACGTCACCTGGTTGGATGGAATGTGGCCTAGGCATGTCCCACCACTACTGCACGACCGGGCATAGGAAACAAAGCACCGTCGCGCATAGGTAGCCCTCCGCCTTCCCAGGCATGCCTTGGAAGAGCCCAACGATGGGATCTCCGTCTAGGAGATACCAACGGACTTCCTAAGTCGATCGGACGGCTCAGGCAAACGCCAAGAGATAGGTAAAGAGCAGAGGGACGCCCCGTGTGGGCCAAGCCAACTCCATCACGAACGGTGGGCGTGGATCCTAGTCGGACACATCTGACAAAAGCTCCTCAAACCCCATCACTCGAGTCATCAAGGTAATATTACCAACCCCCACTATTTCTTTATTTGAACATTCATTCATCCATGCACGCATTCATTCATTCCATACATCTGAAGCATCACATATACAGTTAAATGCATCACAACATTTTGTGTTGCATCACGAAGCGGCAGTTGCCTCATTCAACATGAGCAATGACCGATTGGGGTTCAAAGGCCGGCCCATGAAGGGCTCAAGGTCACCCCGCGTCAAACAGAGCTAGAGGAGAAAACGTAGATGAGCCCCGAGCAGCCCTCGCCCAGTCTGCTCCGAAGCTGACATGGTCATCTCAACCTTCTCGTTTGATCCTAACCTCGAGCCATGCCCACATAATCTCCATCAAGGGGAGGCCAGTGGGCCACCCGGGTCGGTGTCTGGAACAACCTAGACATCTACTGAGTTGTGGGTCAAGGAGTAGTGGAATTCCATATGAGGGCTATGCTGACCCCGTCACGAACGATGAACCCAAATTTCACTCTAACGTGCCCATTAGCGAGCTCACCAAGCACGTCACTCGAGCCATCGAGGCAAGCGATGTTAGCTTAGCCCCTCCGATTGTGAGAAACTATGGATGGGGTAACACACGAAACTCAACCTAACCCCTACCAAGCCCAATGGGGCTTAGGGGCTTAAGGCGCCCAACGCCTTGGCTACGCATGATGCCTGGATCCGTGACACACCTGATCCCACGGCACGCCCAACGCCTGGATCCGCGACTCTAACTCGCCCGATCCCTCGGCGCGCCCCATGCCTGGATCCGTGACTCCGACTCGCTCGATCCCTCGTTGCACCCAGCGCTTGGATCCACAACTCTGGCTCGCCTGATCCCTCGTTGCGCATAGCACCTACATCCAAAATGCCTCGGCACATCCAACGCCTAGGTCCGTGAGTCCATCTTGCTCGATCCCTCTCATGCCTCGGTTGTGCCCCAATCCTAGGCTGCGCCCAACGCCTGGATCCGTGACTCGGTCTCGCTTGATCCCTCTCATGCCTCGACTGCACCTGACACCTGGGTCCATGAGTCCATCTCACCTGATCCCTTGGCTACGCCCGATGCCTAGATCCATGACTCTGTCTTGCCCGATCCCTCTCATGCCTCAGCTGCGCCTGATGCCTAGACCCGCGAGTCCGTCTCTCTTGATCCCTTGGCTACGCCCGATGCCTAGGTCCGTGAGTCCATCTCGCCCGATCCCTCTCATACCTCAGCTACACCCAATGCCTAGGTCCATGAGTCCATCTCGCTCGATCCCTCTCATGCCTCAACTACGCCAAACTCTAGGATCCACGACTCCGTCTCGTCTGATCCCTGAAAACTGCCTCCGCTATGCCCAATGCCAGGAACCATGACTCCGTCTTGCTTGATCCCTCTCATGCCTTGGCTACGCCTGATGCCTAGGCCCACGAGTCCATCTTGCCCGATCGCTTGGCTGCGCCCGAGTCTCGAGTCCGCGAGTCCGTCTCACCCTATCCCTCTCATTCCTCAGCTACGCCCGGCCTAGGTCTACGAGTCCATCTCGCCCGATCCCATGGCTACACCCGATGCCTAGGTCCACGAGTTCATCTCGCTCGATCACTCTCATGCCTTAGCTACGCCTGATGCTAGGATCCATGACTTCGTCTCGCCCGATCCCTAAAAACTGCCTCGGCTGCACCCGACGCCAGAATCTATGACTCCATCTCGCCCTATCCCTAAAAACTGCCTCAGCTACACCCGACGCGAGGATCTATGACTCTGTCTCGCCCGATCCCTAAACTGCCTCGGCAGCACCCGATGCCAGGATCCATGACTTCGTCTCGCCCAATCCCTAAAAACTACCTCAGCTACGCCCGACGCTAGGATCCATGAGTCCATCTCACCCGATCCCTAAACTATCTCGGTTGCGCCCGATGCTAGGATCCTTGACTCTGTCTCACCCGATCCCACACGCCCGCTGACAAAACCCCTTAGGTGATTCTGCCTGAATCGCTCGGGGGCTCAAGGGCTACACCCACGGGTACGCTCGCGTGCATCCGCTAACGAAACAAAACTTTCCCCACTAGCAAGACAAAAATTCCCTAGATGATTCTACCTAAATCGCCTAGGGGCTTGGGGGCTCCTGTCGGGTTCATAAACCCGGGGTCCCTCATGAACCAGCTTCCCAGCAAAGGCTTGCCCTAGCACATGACGTTGTGAACAACGCACAACTCTTGGGCCAACCTAAAAACCTAATGATAGGCCAGAAGGAAGATCCAAATCTCTAACCAGAAGGCCTGGCCAAAGAGGAACGGGCTCGCTTCCGACTTTGCCCCACCTCTCTGACCAGAAGGCCTCGCTTTTGACTCTAGCCCGCCTCTCCGACCGAAAGGCCTGGCTAACAACGCTTCTGACTCCGACCCACGTCTCCGATCGGGGATACACCAAACCTTTGCTTACAGCTCTTCTCCAACTGGCGTAGTCGGAGCCGACTAGGACCAACCGACCGAGGACGCCCGCTCGATGAGGATCAGGTAACAGGTGGAGCAGGTAAAACATGACACTCAAGTCAACCGCAATACCAAGGACTGTACCCTATACACTAATAGTACCAATAGGACATGTCAGAAGGGTGCCCTACAACCTTCCAGGCATGTCAGAACCCAAGCAACGTTGTGGGCGCTGACATTTGCCCTACAGTTTTGTGGGCGCCATCAACTCCCATACCATGACAAGCACGGTAAGGCTCCTCCCACATGCCTCTGGACACCAATAGTGTTTTAGGCGCCATCATTTGCCCTACATAGAGAACACGGTAAAAACCTCCCACATGCGTCTGACATCAACAGTGTTGTGGGCGCCTACCATCATCTTGTACCCGATGGCGTGGGCAACAAGACTTAGTAGCATACGTACTCTCTCTCACTTGTAAAGGTCGTCCCCTTCATCTATAAAAGAGGATGCGCTCTCTCCCAACAAGGGGAGAAATCAGTTCACAACTCAAACAACACACACACGATCCGAACAATCAAGGATCCCAACGAACAACAGACGTTCGAACACTTAGCGCATAGCGGAGCTCCCATCACTCTTGACTCTTCAGACCATAGTCTGACCAGACCTCTTGCACCCCCCATCTTTCTCCCTTCCGTTTGTAACCCCAAAGCAAACTTTGAGCACCTGGGCTTAGGAATAAATTCACCGACCGACTCAAACTGGACGTAGGGCACATTGCCTGAACTAGTATAAACCCTATATCATTGAGTGCTAGGCCATATCCAATCACAACATATGACAAAACTATAGATATTTACGTGTTGGTCACTTTCTGCACTGACAGGTATACCAATCTCCAGACAACAGATCTGGAATCCTAAGCAATAACCCACACTCTACTTGAACCTCGCTAGCTAACCTATACTAGAAACTTTAAGAATTAGAGCTCTATTCTCTTCTCTCTATAAACCCTAATTTCTAGTCTGATCCTGACTTATGGCAGCGTGCTCTGGAGGGGGGCAGGGGCTGGTTATATAGGCCAGCACATGTAACACCCTAAAATTTGCATGATTTTAAAATAGGAGAAATGATTTAATTATGCTTTTTTATGAGCATTTAAATTTAGGAAAATAATAACTTTGTTAAAAATAAAATCAAATATAGGTCTACATACATGTATGTGCATACATGCTGCTGCATATTTTATTTGTGATGTTTTGGTTTGAATGGAATTTGCAAAAGGATTTGAATTTGGTTGGCATTTGGAGTTGAAAATAGAATTGGAATAAAACAAGGAATTCTTCCTCTCCCTCTCTGTTTTTAGCCTGTTGGCCCAGTTCCCGCTGGCCTAGCTCTGTCCACGCGCCTAGCTTCACCCGCGCTGCTCCCTCTCCCGCTCTTGGGCGGCCCTACTTTCCTTGCTTCCTCGCGTGGCCCAGCAATGCAAGACGTAGCCCAGTGCAACCGACTGTGCCCTCTCTTCTCTCGCCTATCTCACTGATAGCTTGGGCCCACATGCTAGAGCCTTCTTCCTCACATGTGTCTGCCCCGAACTCTACTGTGCCGCTCACATGTCCTCATTGCCGTGTTGCCCAAGTCAAATCGCCCTTAAATAGCAAGCCATAGGTGCTATGCCGCCCTATCCCAAGACCCTAGTCGCGTGCCACCACCCTCGCTTGAGCCACAAGAGTAGCCGTGAAACCCTAGCAAGCCGCCACCGCTTCGTTCTCCACCGTCGTTGTTCTTCTATCACCGTTACCACCTCCCTGAGCTTTGGAACCTGGTAAGTAGTACGTCGGTGCCTCTCTTGATCTCTCCCTCCTTTCCTCACGCTCGCCAAAGCAATGCTATCCTTACTGAGCCACCGTCATGAGCCTCCTGCTACCTCCGTGCCTCCGCGGCCATCCTGAGGGCCCCATCGAGTTCGCAAGCTCAAGCTACGAACCCCGGTGCTTTTCCCAAGCTATTTCGTGGTCTCTAGGGCCCTAGCCGTGCACGCCGGTGAGGTGCTCACCGCCGGTCATGGCCTCCACCGCATTGGCTTCACTATTTTGGCCGGCGCATCTCATCCAACCGTTCCTAGTCGTCCAATCTGGAATGGACAATCTCAAATCGAAGATACCCTTTCGCCTGTCATTTTGTAAAAATGCCCTTATAATTATTTGGACCTCAACCCGCCATCCCTGCAATTTTGTTAAAGAGCCCCTGTATTTCTTTGTTTTCATGCCTGCAGTCCTTGGTTCGGTTTTAAAATCTGATTTTATTTATTTAGATTCAAAAAATAAGTTTCATCTATTTACAAAACTGCCACTATCTTCTGTAGGCCATAAAATCTTTGTTTTAACTCTGATTTGATCCATTCAAGTTGCGTTAGGTTTTTAATTCTATAATCTACATGTTTATACTATTGTTAAGTATGTTTTCAACTTTTAAAATTTGAGGTTAGATTTAATCTATTATTTTACTAAAGAAAATCTTATTTAATTCATAACTTCTTTGTTTTAGCTCTAATTTTTGTGATCTTCGCGTCTATGTGTTCGTAGTGAGACATAGATTTATTTTACAAACTTTTCATTATAATTTTATGCTGATTGGTGTACTTTTCTAATCTATAGTTTTTATTTGCTATGCATGATTGCTTCTGGATGCTTGTATGTTGTTGTGATTATCGAGTATAGACGGTGAGCAATTCGTGGGTGATCAAGAGTACTACTTTGATGAGCAGGATCAGTTGGAGCACTTTGTTTAAGGCAAGTATAGCATGGGATTATCCTTGTTTCCTATCAACTTTAATACATTTAATTCATGTTGCATGTGTCACCTTGATAGGGATTCTCTAGAATTGAACTTATACCTTGTCACATATGGGATATGCATTGGGTAGCTTTGCTAGTGCTCAATTAAACCATGATCTTATAACTTGACTAATGGTATATGCAATAAACCTTAAAACATGACTTTTTAGCAGCTTGGAAACAAGGGACTGAAGTGTTTAGCTAGTTTCTAAATGCTCTAGATTCCTGTCTCTAAGGGTTTATCTGTAAGTGATCATTCGGGACTTATAGTATAGCTATGAGGGCTACATGACTCTAGCTTTAGCTCAGTATGAGGATCTTTTCTAGTTTGTTAGTGGTTACCTTTATTGGCGTAAGAATGGCTTGCCAAATCGGGTATAGTGCGACCTCTGTCCCCATGAGTATAGGCTAGGTGTCAATGTGCCATCGGGAAGAGGAACTCTATATCTGTTTGCCAAGTGAATCTAATGGCCCTAACTTGTTAGATGAACCTTTGAAAGGCTTTATAGTAAACCCTGCCTGCTCACCTTAGAAGTGTTTTAGGAGTAATTAACCCGGGTATATGGGTATCACGAGTCACAGTGAAAGTGTACAATCTCTATAGAGTGTAAATCTAGTATATCAACCGTGCTCACGGTTACGAGTGGCCTTGGAACCCTTATAGAATATATGATCACTAAGAATTATCTGTTTATGCTATTCATTATTCATGTTTACATTGATCATGTGTTTTACCTTGGGATTGAAATAACTTGTTGCTACTCTTAATCTAAAATTATGATAATTAAAAGTTGAATGCTGTTAAACCTGTGTCAAGCCTTTTGAGCCTCATATTACACTTATTGAGTACGACACGTACTTACGCTTGTTTATTTTCATTATTTGGATAAAAATCCTGGATAGGTAACAGATGGCTATGGTAATGATGACTTTCCATAGGATTACTAGACTTGTGGTCAACCAGTCGATGTCCTTGTGGTATGGAGCTTCCGCGAGAGATTTTACTTTATACTTCCGCTACACTTATGTGAAGACTATGTCTTATTAGTCGTGATGTAATAAATACTTATGATGATACTATTTATAATTTATTAGCTTATATATGTGACTGATCTCTAGACGCACATAAGATTATGCATCCCATTTTATCCTTAAAATCGGGTGTGATAGAGCGTCAATCCTAAGCTCTCTGATCAAACCGACTTGAATAAACGGCATAGATGCAATCCTTAAGGTGGTGGAGAACCGATATAACAACGGAGGGCTGATAGGTGGGACCAAGGGGCCAATCGACCTATAGGTGGGGCTGGCCGGCCCCACCTATCATCCTTTGCAGGTTTGCTTCGGTGGCGTGGCTTCTGGTGTCCTCTAGAACCTTCTAGAGCAATTTTCGCTGCGGATAAGCGTAATTTTATTTGACGTTTTGGTCCTCCTTGACGGTTTTCTGAATAACTCCTACAGAAAATACAGATTCACCAAAACTTATGGAAATTATTAGTTTAAACCCCTAAGTCTATGTTGGTGATCATATTTATGCCTTTATACATGTTTTATTGACGGTTTATGATGGATGGTAACTACCGTCAACATTGGACCTTAGGATTTATTTGATTTTAATTAAAAAAATAGGTGAAGCCTAATACAATCCAACACAACACACCATATCTACTATGCTCGAGAGCATTGTTGATTAGATATAGATATGGGTAATTTAAAAGAAAATCTTGGGGTCACTTAAAATATCTTTCCTAGTGCAAGATGTGATTAATTCAACAGAAATTTGACAATACTTTAAATTACTTTTCATAATCAAAAAGTTGGTAATTTTTTAGAAAATGGAATAAATCCAAATGCTATTTTTCTCGGTAATTATTAGTTACATCGAATTAATGGAAAAATATTTCTAATTAGTATGATAATCAATTTTATTTTTTTTAAATGTGGCATATACTGTACTTATGTGTTGGCTCCATTGTGGACAATAATATGAAGATGTGTGTTATTAATAATATGAAGATTTGTGTTGTCATCCTTTGCATTGAATCTCTTTTGTGATACCATGAGTATATATATAGACTTTAAACTTTTGATATTTTTAGGTAGCATTTGATTGGGTTCTAGATTCTTGTAGAAACGCTCGAACCTCGATTCTCTCAAGAAACGTTTTAGGAGACGAATCAGAATTACTTTATGAAATTGTTTGGCTTTTAGATTGGATTATGATTCATAAGGAAATATATTTTCTTGTTAAAAATTGTATAAATAAAAATAAGTTTAAAAATTAATCTACATTTTTATAGGCGAGAAAGAACTTAAATACAATTTATTTTAATTTGTTGCATTAAAAAGGATTATAATTAAAATAAAATAAAATTGATAGCTTGTATAAGAGCAAAAAGAACTTAATCAGAACACTGTGAAACTACTCTTAGGGGCGTTTAGGGGCCAAGGCAGAGACGATGAAACGTCTCTTGACTGAAAGGTTTCTCACTTTTCTCGTTTGGCCGTGTTTCTCGTGATTCTAACAAGAATCGAATCGGTTTCGCGCCACCAAACGACCTCTTAGTTGTTGAATTTTCTATCTAAATTCTTGTGATTACTGTATTTTTATTCAAATTTTTCTTCTATATTTTATTAAAAATATATTCTAGATCCTTAACTGTACTCTTAATTACTATGCTATGAATAGTATTTCAGCGTGCACCACAGTACTTTGAGATGTTAAATTTTATATTGAAGAATTTTATGTGTACTAGTATTATTTTATAAAAACATGGATTCCCCAAAATAAAATTATCAGTATTGGTATGGCATAATGTTGTATCAAAAGTGTATAAACTTATTTAAGGAACCACATACAATTTTTTTCTTATCGAGTATTAACATAATTTAAAATGTATTGAGAACTTCATTAGGTTGTAGTTCGTTAAGAGAGCATTTCTATGCTTGATAAACTATTACAATAAATATTTGTACTAATATATTCATGTTTACTTGGTGCCATTCCAAACTATGTTTACCTTTTTAAATAGTCATAGATATGTACTCCCTTCGTCCTATTGAAAGTGTCGTTTTTAACTTTTAAACTTCTTGCTTGACTATTCGTCTTATTCAAAAATTTTGTATAAATATTATTTATTTTGTTACAACTTATTTTATCCATTAGAGATACTTTAATAATGATTTATTTGCTTTATTATTTATATAAATAATTTGAATAAGACGAACGGTCAAACAAGAAGTATAAAAGTAAAAAACGATACTTTCTTATAGGCACGAGAGATGGAAGGTAAAGAGATAGAGGATGAACCTAGGCATCATGAAGGCATTCATGAATTACTGGTAACCACAACCATAATAACAAGAGTTACTAGTCCGCAGCCATAACCATGATGGTTACAAAGTCCAACCATCAACCACAATCAACGTGTTATTAAGTCTCTATTGCACCTAGCATTTAATCTAGACCTTATGATTTATTTAATTTTAAAAATTAGGTTAAGCCTAATGAAATCCAACATAACATACCATATCTACTGGTGCTCGAGAGTGTTGTTGATTAGCTAAAGATATGGATAATTTAAAAGAAAATCTTGGGGTATCTTATATTATCTTTCCTAGTGCAAGATGTGATTAGTTCAAAAGAAATTTAACAATACTTTAAATTACTTTTAGAATGACAAAAGTTGGTAATTTTTTAGAAAATGAAATAAATCCAAATGCTATTTTCTCGGTAATTATTAGATTACATTGAATTAATGGAAAAATATTTCTAATTAGAATGATAATCAATTTAGATTTTTTTAATGCGGCTTATACTATACTTATGTGTCGGCTCCATAATGGACAATAATATGAAGATTTGTGTTGTCAACAATATGAAAATTTGTGTTGCCTTCCTTTGCATTCAATCTCTTCTGTAATACCATGAGTATATATATAGACTTTAGACTTTTGATATTTTTAGGGTGCCTTTGAAAGGGATCTAGATTCTCATAGAAATGTTTCAGATATTCCGATTCTCTCAAGAAATGTTTTAGGAGATGAATCAGAATCACTTTGTGAAACCATTTGGCTTTTAGACTAGATTATGATTCATAAGGAAATATATTTTCTTCTTAAAAATTGTATAAATAAAAATATGTTTCAAAATTAATCTACATTTTTATAGGTGAAAAAGAACTTAAATACAATTTATTTTAATTTTTGTGTTAAAAAGGATTATAATTAAAATAAAATAAAATTGATAACATGTACACGAACATAAAGAAGTGGAATCGAAACACTACGAAACTACTCTCAGGGGGATTTAGGAGCCAAGGCAGAGACGGTGCAACGTTTCTTGGCTAAAAGGTTTCTCACTTCTCTCGTTTGGCCGTGTTTCTCATGATTCTGAGAAGAATCAAATGGGTTTCGCGCAGCCAAACGGCCTCTTAGTTGTCGAATTTTCTATCTAAATTCTACTGAATACTACGATACAAATAGTCATTTCAACGTGCACCGAGATGTTAAATTTTATATTAAAGAATTTTATATGTAGTAATATTATTTTATAAAAAAACATAGAGTTCTAAAAATAAAATTATCAGTATTGGTATGGCATAATGTTGTATCAAAAGTGTATAAACTTATCTAAGGAACAGCATACATGTTTTGTTCTTATCTAGTATTAACATAATTTAAAATGTATTGAAAACGTCATTAGTATGCAGCTCGTTAAGAGAGCATTTTCTATGCTTGATAAACTATTAATATATTAATATATATATATATATATATATATATATATATATATATATATATATTTGTACTAATCTATTCATGTTTAGTTTATGCCATTTAGCACTATGTTTACCTTTTTAAATAATCGTAGATATCGTCCCATTGAATGTGTCGTTTTTTACTTTTTAGACTTCTTGTTTAATCGTTCGTCTTATTTATTTTGTTATAACTTATTTTATCATTATTGATACTTTAATAATAATTTATTTATTTTATTATTTTTATAAAATTGAAATAAGACGAACGGTTAAACAATAAGTATAAAATTGAAAAACAACACTTTCTTATAGGCACGAGAGATGGAAGGCAAAGAGGTAGAGGATGGACCTGGACGTCATGAAGGCATTCATCAGTTACTAGTAACCGCAACCATAATAACAAGAGTTACTACTTACTAGTCAACATCGATAACCATGACCTTTATAAGTTCAACCATCAACCACAATTAACCCGCCGTTAAGTCTATTGCACGTAGCATTTAATCTGGACCTTAGGATTTATTTGATTAATTCAAAAGAAAATCTTGGGGTCACTTATATTGTGTTTCCTAGTGCAAGATGTGATTAATTCAAAAGAAATTTAACAATACTTCAAAATTACTTTTCATAATGACAAAAGTTGGTATTTTTTTATATAATGGAATAAATCCAAATGCTATTATTCTCAGTAATTAATAGATTACATCGAATTAATGGAAAATATTTCTAATTAGTATGATAATTAATTGAGATTTTTTAATGCAGCTTATACTGTACTTATGTGGTGGCTCCATTGTGGACAATAATATGAAGATTTGTGTTGTCAATAATATGACGATTAGTGTTGTCATCCTTTGCATTGAATTCTTCCGTGATACCACGAGCATATATATAGACTTTAAACTTTTGATATTTTTAGGGCGTTTTTTATATTAAATTATCAGTATTGGTATGTCATAATGTTGTATCAAAAGTGTATAGACTTATCTAAGGAACAACTTACATTTTTTGTTCTCACCGAGTATTGACATAATTTAGAATGTATTGAGACCGTCATTAGTATGTAGTTCGTTAAGAGAGATTTTCTATGCTTGATTAACTATTATATTAATTTCTGCTAATCGGTTCATGTTTACCTGGTGCCATTTTGCACTATGTTTACTTTTTTATAAATAGTGGTAGATGTGTATAACTTAGAAACATAGATAGCACATTTATTAAAGATATAGAAAAAAAATAGTGGTAGATGTAGCACATTTATAAATAGAAACATATATAGCACATTTATTAAATAGTGGTAAATGTGTATAATTTAGCACTATATGCTTACATTACTATTTAGACGTTGATTTGAGTATATAAAAAAATTAAAAGGTTATTAATGTAGATATGAATTAAAGGGTTTTCTTAATTATCTTTGATAATAGCAGAGGTGAATAATTTAGGGATTACTTTGTGTATTTTTTATAATGATTGAAATGGGTAATTTTTTTTCATA
Source organism: Miscanthus floridulus (assembly GCF_019320115.1). Lineage (NCBI taxonomy): Eukaryota > Viridiplantae > Streptophyta > Magnoliopsida > Poales > Poaceae > Miscanthus > Miscanthus floridulus. The sequence continues at coordinate 34,381,833 of NC_089586.1, read as the reverse complement.
AACTCAAGAGATTCAATAGATATTATTAATGATGATGATTAGAGTTTATCAAATTAAAGACAAGATGTTTTTTATTATTGAATTTTTATGATTTATTTATCGTTTTCCCTTAGCATGTGTGGTAAGGGCTAACATGGAGGAAGTTCCATAGTAAATAGTGAGATTGTTGGCACATGGGTTTTCTGTCGGAGAAATGATTTTGCTTGTTTTTAAACCACAATGGACATGAAAGTTTTTTTTTAAAAAAAAACTTACAATGGACATGAAAGTTTTGTTAGGACTAAACATGAGTGAAACTTTTAAACATTCCAAGCCACACACACACCATCCATCCAACATGGTCAATTAAACAAAATGGCGAAGCCCACCTCGTTGACCCTTACAACCCACCAGCTCCAAAACAAAACTTCTCCCTCTCGCTCTCTCATCAGTCATCCCTCCCAGCGCTCCCTCCCGGCCCCATCGCCCGCCGGAACGGCCTCTCCCCGTCGACCTCCCCACCACTATATAATCGCCCTGCCCTGCCCTTCCCTCCCTTGCCTTCCATTACCACCACCCTTTCGTTCCGAATCCTCTGTCTCTGCGTGCGTGGCACACAAAGCGCACGGCCATTACCAGAAACCCAGCTCCGCCCTGCTCGGTTCCATTCCAAGAAGCAGCAAGGGAGGAGGAGGAGGAGGAGGAGGAGGAGGCAGAGACGACTCAGACTGCAATGGGGGAGCAGGAGATGGACGCGGGCGGCGCGGGCTGGCTGTCGTGGCGAGCGGCGGCGGTCGCCGTGGCCGCGTGGCTGGCGCTGCACGTGGCGGCGCGCGTGGCGGACGCGCTGTGGTTGCGGCCCCGTCGCCTGGAGGCGCACTTCGCGGCGCAGGGCGTGCGAGGCCCGCCGTACCGGTTCCTGCTGGGGTCCGTGAAGGAGATGGTGGGGCTCATGGCGGAGGCCTCGTCCAAGCCCATGTCGCCGCCAACCTCCCACAACGCGCTGCCCCGCGTGCTCGCCTTCTACCACTACTGGTGGAAGATCTACGGTGCGTGGCCTCTCTCCCTCCCTCCCGGCTTCCCCACCTCTCGCTTTCGCCCATGTGTTGCGTCGCCGAGCATGTGTCCCCCCGGCCCGTTCCGTTTGATTGCTCACTCATCTTTTTGGTTGCGTCTCCGTGATCTGTTCCCTCCCTATCCGCTAGCTTTCCGGCGCCCCGCTCTCTCTCTCTCTCTCTCTCCTCCTGCAGAATTGCTCCCTTCCCTGTGCATGTCTGTTTGCGGCCAGGGGCTCAGCTTTTGTCTCTTGTTGTCAGCACAGCACAGCGCAGCTTCTCTCTCTCTATCCAATACTCACTCTTGGGCTCTTCTTCCTTCTTTCTCCGGACTCATCACTCCCAGAGACATGTCAATAATCTCACCTCGGTTGCTGCCCTGCCATGCTGCAAGCTCTTGTCCTTCCCCTGCTCGATCCTGCCCTTCTGGCTCTTGCATTCAATGGAGCTGGGCTTTGGATCATGAGCGGAGCACATGGGAGAAAACTAGCGCAGTACAAGTCCAAAGTCTTTTTCTTTCTTTCTTTTTTCTATTTTCCTCTGGTTTCTGTGTTCTTGGCAATTCGCGGTTCGTCGATCAGTTGGTTGGTTGATTGATCGGCGGCGTTGTCCACATGTGCAGGACCGACCTTCTTGATCTGGTTCGGGCCGACGCCGCGCCTGACGGTAGCGGAGCCGGAGCTGGTGCGCGAGATCTTCCTCACGCGCGCGGAGGCGTTCGACCGCTACGAGGCGCACCCCGTCGTGCGCCAGCTCGAGGGCGACGGCCTCGTCAGCCTCCACGGCGACAAGTGGGCGCTCCACCGCCGCGTCCTCACCGATGCCTTCTACCCGGACAACCTCAACGTAAGAGCTAGCCTAACAGGCCGCGCCGCGTCGCTCTGCTCTGCTCTTCTTGGTTCGCCGGCCGGTGCGGTGTGCCTGACGCGCGCCTTCTTTGGTTCTTTGCAGCGGCTGGTGCCCCACGTCGGCCGGTCGGTGGCGGCGCTGGCGGAGAAGTGGCGCGCCATGGCGGCCGCCGCCGCGAGCGGCGAGGTGGAGGTGGACGTCGCGGAGTGGTTCCAGGTGGTCACGGAGGAGGCCATCACGCGCGCCACCTTCGGGCGCAGCTACGACGACGGCCGCGCCGTGTTCGCCATGCAGGGCCGCCTGATGGCCTACGCCTCCGAGGCCTTCCGCAAGGTCCTCGTCCCCGGCTACCGGTGCGTCTCATCTCCGTCTCGGATTTTTCTTACAAAGACAGGTAGCGGCTGACCGAAACGTTGCTTGCAGGTTCTTGCCCACCAAGAAGAACTGGCAGTCGTGGAAGCTTGACAGGGAGATACGGCGGAGCCTGACCCGTCTCATCGCCCGGCGCAGCGCCGAGGCCGAGGCCGAGGAGGAGGAGGAGGTTCAGGCGGCCGGCCAATCCGGCGGCGTCTTCCGCGACCTTCTCGGCGCCATGATCAATGCCGGCGAGAGGAAGACCCCGGCGGCGATCCCAGTGTCGGACATGCTGGAGGAATGCAAGACGTTCTTCTTCGCCGGGAAGCAGACGACGACGAACCTCCTGGCCTGGGCCACCGTGCTCCTGGCCATGCACCCGGAGTGGCAAGAGCGCGCCCGCCGCGAGGTCCTCGACGTCTGCGGCCCCGACGAGCTCCCCTCCAAGGAGCACCTCCCGAGGCTCAAGACGGTGAGTCGTCAGTCCCACTGCCACATCACCGTGGGCATTTCCGTCATCCCAGTCCCGCCGCTGACACGCACTGTTTTCCTCGTGGCATTTCCATTCCAGCTGGGCATGATCATCAACGAGACGCTGCGGCTGTACCCGCCGGCGGTGGCCACGATCCGGCGCGCCAAGACGGACGTCCGGCTCTCCGACGGGTGCCTGATCCCGCGCGACACGGAGCTGCTGATCCCGATCATGGCAATCCACCACGACGCGCGGTTCTGGGGCCCCGACGCGGCCCAGTTCAACCCGGCCCGGTTCGCCTGCGGCACGGCCAGGGCCGCCAAGCACCCGCTGGCGTTCGTCCCGTTCGGGCTGGGCTCCCGGATGTGCATCGGCCAGAACCTGGCCCGCCTGGAGACCAAGCTCACCGTGGCCGTCCTGCTGCAGCGGTTCGAGATGAAGGCGTCCCCGAACTACGTCCACGCGCCGACCGTCCTCATGCTCCTCTACCCGCAGTACGGCGCGCCGGTGATCTTCCGGCCACGTCCGGCGCCGGCAGCCTCATCATAGCTAGAACCTGTCTGTCCCGGGCGCAGATGGCAGATGCTTCGCCTGTCTGTCCCGGGCAAGCCCCACATTCTTTTGTCGAAATTGGCGGAAATGCCTGCCGCAGGTCGGTCTGCCTGGTGGTGCCCGAACGAAAACCGTAGGACGGACATGTGCAGAATGACCGAAATACCCCTCTCCTCTGTGTAGATGCCAACAAGTGATACTAGAAGCCAAGAAGCACTAACTTTTTGTCCTAGCCTGCTGCTGCGCCTCGGGGCCTACCCAGGTTGCCCGGAAATGCCCTCGTTAACAGACCGGATCTGGCCCAGCCTTCTTTAAGATTTGATGACACACAAGGAGGGGCCGGACCCACACCTCCTCCCCTGCTGCCCCGTGGCGTCTGGTGTATGTATTTGTATTTATAGAGGTTTGTTATTCCATCTTCTTCTACGTTGTTATTATTAGTAGAGACGAAAATGCAATGGAGAAAAGAGAGAGAGAGAGAGATTGAGATGGTAGAGTAATGAAATGGTATGTGTGATTTGTCGGCCTCTTTCGGTTAATTTGTCGGCCCCTTTGCAACAATCGCATTGCATTTTGTGATTGGTGATCCGGTTTTACGTCCTACACGAGTTTTTGTCGATTCTTCTTCTCATCAATCAGTGTGTCATTGTGGCCCAATATTAGGGTCTAGATTAGATCACGGGAGATAATCTGGTTCCCATTCCCATGGACGCTAAACTACTACTTTATATGAAACTACTCGCATTAGTTGGGCACGTATATGCTCATCATGAACCAGTAAAACCACGTTTTACACGCCTTTCCATACGAGCTTAGCCCAGCTCGTACAAGCAAAGATCCTATCTGTTATCCAATCAGAACAAGAAGTTTTTGAGGCAGAATGTGCAGCCATCACTAATATAATACTAAAAAACTGAGCCATAATTTGCAGCCATATGCAGATATGCCAGCTAAATGAGCCCAGCGGCATGTCGCTGAAACAAACAAGCAATTAACCCATGCAGAAACCAGGTGGTGAAGCGTGGGGGCGCGCGGTAGGGGACATGTCGCGTGGGGGCGCGCCGCGCCGGCCGGCAGCAGCCCAACCAGGGTGGGGGCTAGAGATGGCAATGGGTATATATCCGTCAGGTATTACTATCCCATACTCGTACCGAGAGAAAATTTTACCTGCTTTATTATTTGTACCTGTGCACGAGTAGAAGACTTCGCCCATACCCATACCCACTCGGGTAAAAATATCCGACAGATAACCCATACCTGAATGCATACCCGTTACAAACAAAAAAAACATTAATATATTATATTGTTAGAATCATATATCGTCAATTCTTTATCAATAGAAATCAACAATTATAATATAGCAACAAAACTACACTAGTTAATAGTATAATAGTCATAGATATATTAGATATATGTGTATTTCGTAGTAATTAATGAACACATATGTGTTGCTAAGGCTGGTATAATTTACCCACAGGTACATGGGTGTGGGTAGTATGTCCCCGTACCCGTGCCCGTATACCTAACGGCTAGAGATTTTTACCCATTAGTATACCCGTGGATAAAGAATTCTTTCCATACCCGCCTCTTTATCGGGTAAAACACATTAGGTAGTCGGGTTTCGGGTACCCATTACCATCTTTAGTGGCGCCCCGGGGATTGGTGTGCGCACCTGCCTGTCCGTCCTTTGGGGCTAGCCTAGCAAGCTGTCACTACCGCAACGAGCATTCGAGACGGTTACAGTACCAACGGACAATGCCGCAAGATCCACGGCGTCCACGCCGTTTTTCTTTTTTCCTTTTCTCTCTCTGGACCGTCTCTCTCTTCTAGAGGTGGGTAGATTAGTGTATACACCCTCCGTCCTGGGATACAGTTTATTCTGACATTTAAAATTTACGATGAAATATAGTGCATTCAGGAAAATACAAAAGGTTCTTGTTTTTTCTCTCTCCCTATGGACGCTCACTCTCAGTCTCTCTCTTCTAGAAGTGAGGGCAGTTACGGGTATAAAATTACAGATGTGGGTTTGTTTTCATTCATTGGTGTTTGACATATAAAAAGTTCCATCTAATCTAACTCGTGGATGTGAGTTCCCACGGATATCACAAGGCGCAAATGTTAGTTCAGAATGTTACATGTAAGTACATGTATGGGTATAAAAATTTTGCCTGTTAGTTAATTTGTCACGCACTAGTCCCTTCAAGCGTGTTTCTAAGGCATAATGGCTTGTACTCCACGTACCAAGGTGAGATTAAGGCTCTCTTTGGTGCAGCTCCGGGCGGCTCCGGCTCCCTCTACTGTGATACTGTTCACGTCATGTACAAGCACTGTTCATCAGAACTGATTTTCTCTCTCTTCATTTCCTCTCTCGCAGAGCCGTTCTGAGGGGAAGAAGCTCATTTTTTTTTCTCATCCAGCTCCGGCTATCGTGTCGCTACAGTGTATGAGCCGGAGCACGTGGGAGCCCAGCCAAACGGGGCCTAACTCTAGTGTCCCTAAATCAGCATGCATAGCTCCCCTCAATGTGACCAGACTCGGACCTCACGTCGCTCCAACAGAGGTGACTCAGGCGGTGGCGCGCCGCACCATGTCTCCACCACCAGCCTCGCTGCCGTTGGAGCGCCTCGCAAAAAGTCCTCGTACGTACAAGGACGGTGGAGGCGAGGCTCCCATCCTCTCCTCCACTCGCCTTTCCTCCTTGCCCTCCCCACTTGGTTCCTCCCCTGTTCCGGCGCTGGTGGGCGCTGGTGGCTGCACACTGCGGTGCTCTTGGGACCGACCGCTGTTGAACTGCCCCTTTGTGCGAGGATGAGGGGGTGGTGCTAGGCGAAAGCCTTGGCGGACTTCTGTTGGAGTCGACGATAGTTGCCTTCCATGGAATCGTCGTCATATGCACCACTTTGCTCAGCTTGTGGGTTCATCTAGAGGAAACTATGCTTGGTTAGCCCGAGAGGGTGGCGGTGGCATGTAGCGTCACTTCCTCGTTGGGGGCGTCGCCTTGGAGTTCTCACTTCGCCTGGTGGTTGGTTGGTTCACGTGCGCGTCTCAATTCTCTTGCGGGCTGGGTTATTTTGGCGAAACCGTGCCTCCTCGGTGCCGTTGCTGCTTTGCAGTGCATTGTTGTCACTCTTAGTTTGAGCATGCAGGGGCGAAATCGGAGCTGGTCCCTTTGGGATGCAGCGATGCTAGGCAACGATGATGTGTTGCTTTCTCCTCCTAGATGTGGGGCTTGTGGTGGTGTTGTTGTTTGTAGGCGGCAGTGCTTTGGGGGCTCTGACTGATGTTCGTCGTGTGGAGTCGGAGTCGCTGGTTGCTTGTGTGACTAGCTTAGTGACGATGACACACGTTGGGCTCTGTCATTGTATTCACACTGTTTGCTTGTGAAATACTTAGGGTTTATTCTCTGGGCCTTCGTTCCTAGGTTTTTGTGCAGTTGTTTCTCGTAATAAAGTGTGTGACTGTGAGATTTTTGCACCTAGTTTCTCTTATAAACCGGGCCAATTATCTTCTTCTTAAGTGAATTGCATGAGCTCCCTGCCCTCTTCTCTCACGCCAAAATTCTGGATCTCCGATAGTGAACTCTAAGGTGTAGGCAGGTTTTACTTTTATTTTGCTATATATAATATAATACAAGTATATACATGTTTCGTTTTGTCGTGGGAATGTGTGTTGTAGACCGTTGCAAGTAGGCGAACTACCTCTTTGGACGACTTGACTGTAAACATTTTCTTCTATTAGTTGCTGTCGTCGACGATCGACGTCGTTATCGTGCGCCTTTCTGAAACGAAGTATGCATACAGAGAGTCAACCCGTAGTTTTCGGCCGGTTTGCCCATCATCTTTTCTTTTTCTTTTTGTAGCCATGCTACCGTACCCAACACTTCGAGATTTGTATGAACTCAGCCCAATGCAAAGCACACAACTGCGGTCGTGACTCGTGACTTGCATGCAACCGTGTGTTTGGTCCAGCACGGATTTTTGTTCGTGTTGTCGTGTTGACGAAAACGGAGCAAAACTTTACTGGTTCCGGCCGGCGTCGTCGTCTATTGCCTTCAAACACCAGACTTTTTTTTATAACTTTTTTGAAGATTTTTTTATATAACTTGAGACGCCAGATTTTGCTGTGTCGTTGAATAATCATCGCCAATGGTGACTGCAATGCAAAGTCATGGCGAGAAAAAGAAATGTAGGGCCTGAATGGCATGACAAATTTCGTCCAAATCGTCTTAGCACCTCCTAGTATATGGACGTGCTTGATCCAAATCACCACTCCAAGTATCTGGTACTCGTACTAAGCCGCTTTGCCATCTCTTCATCTTCATACACAAATAATTCTCATCATGAAAACACAGAGACAAAGGCATGATCTTTGAAGGAAAAAGAATGGATCCGAAGGTCCCAAATCAATTGGCTTATTCGAAAAAAGTCTTCTGCTTTGAAAGATATATCTCGTATCTGGTACTGCATTGTTCCACTCTGCAAGAAGTCCGAATCAGTCTCTTGCACCTCGGCAGTAACAAATTCAGATTCCGGACTATTTAAGCATGGGACAAAAAAAATATATTCAACGATTTTCACGAGGAAAATAGTCAAGCATGTGCTGATGAATAGTTCCAACTCGCTCTTTATGCAAGTGTCCAATTTGTTGGCTCTTAAGATCGTCTAGGCATAGATCTAGTGAGTGTGTTCTTTCAATTCGGGATAAATAAGCATGTAGATCATCCTAGAGCACAAACCATAGAGAGAGGGGGGGGGGAGAGGTAAGGGTATCGACCGTCGGCGGGCTTGGCGGAGGTGGAAGCCATGTCGTCAATGGCGTGGAGTGTTGGTGGAGTCTAGCGGGTGTAGACGTCGGGCTCGCGATGTCCGGCGAGAGCAGGGGCAACGAGATCCAGTGGCGACACCAGTGGAGCTTCCCGTCGCCTTCAACGCTACCCTCTGGATCAGATTAGGGTTTAGGTGTGGTTCTATGGGTGGCAGCGAACCTCGTGTCACAAGCCCCCCAGCCCCCACCTCCTATTTATAGCGCTGCACGACGGGGGGAGGGGGCACCAGCCAGGAGTACGCCTAGGCGCCCCCGATCAGGGGCTAGTCAGGGTCCGACTCGGTCGTTGGACTGAGCCGGGTGGAGATCAATCTAACATTCTCCCCCTTGATCTCATCTTATGACTTAAAACTTAGTTCACTTTATCTTTCTCCCCATTCCATCACAGATTAGTGCATAGAGCATGCCTCGTCATAACAGTTAGTATCGTTAGATTAACAACTACAATATACCTCTCTGTTTTGAAACATATTCTTAACTAGGCCATTAGTATCCAGAAATCATAGGCTTTCCCGTAAACCCATGTCGACTGTGTGTTCTCTGAACACACTGGGTGGTAAGCCCTTGGTAAGCGGATCCGCAAGTACTTGCTCAGGGCTTATTCGCTCAAATGCTTTCAAAATGATTCTGGATTTTCTCCTTTACAACATGTAACTTAATGTCAATGTGTTTGGCAACACACTTGACCTGTTGTCATAGGAGTGATTTACTTTAAATGGTTATTGTTGTTGTCTACCATTGTTAATTCTGAGTACAAATTCCGTTAACCACTTTTCCCTGTCCCTGAAGCCTCATAACAAACTATACTATGGGTATGCATCATTGATGATACCACAAATGTTTCTTTGGAGCTTTTCCACAATAAAACTTCAACTGCGAGTGTTAGCAACTACTGTGGATTTCACTACATATCTCGCCGAAGTTTAACATTTGTACCCACAACTATTTGAGAGTACTTATTCTTCCTTACTCAGTATGAGGCCTTTAATGTTTTGCAAAATTGCAAGACATTGTTAACTCCATTCCAGTGATCTATATCTAGACTGGACTTCTGCCAAAACATCCCGGACACGTGAACTACGTTAGGGTAAGTTCTTACTTGTGCACTCATTAAGCTTCCAACAGCTGAAGCATATGGAACCATATTCATTTGATCGATCCCATATTGGTTTCTGAAACACTAAAAGTTCCCAAATCTATTACCCTTGACTATAGGAGCAGGCATAGGTTTACTCGCATGCATACTTTACTTCTTTAGGATCTTTTCTAAGTATGCCTTTGCTATAGTCCTAATACCCTTTTTTCTTCTATCTCGGTGAATTTTAATTCCTAGAACGAATGACGCTTTACCAAGATCATTCATATTGAAACTTGAGGACAAGAACTTCTTCTTCTCCAATAGTAGATCAACATCACTACTGGTGAGTATGATGTCATCTATACACAGGATGCGGAAAATGAATTTTCTATTCTAGAACTTTGCATAAACGCTATTGTCCTTCTCACTCTCTTTAAACTCAAACTTTTTTATTGTTTCATCAACTTTAAATACTATTGTCTAGAGGCTTGTTTTAACTCATAAATGGATTTCTGCAGGCGCATCCCATACGTTCTTTTCCGTCCACGATAAAACCTTTGGGTTGTGCCATGTAAACATTTTCATACAAATCCCCGTTGAGGAATGCCGTCTTTACATCCATCTGATGTAACTCTAAATCGCAATGTGCCACTAATGCCATTATGATTCTAAAAGAATCATTGCATGAGACTGGAGAAAAAACACTCATTGTAATCTATTTCTTCTCTTTGCGTGAATCCTTTCGCCACAAGTCACGCTTTAAATCTTTTTGCATTCCCTTTGGAGTCATATTTGGTTTTATAGATCCATTTACAACCTATTGTTTTGACTCCTTTGGGAATTTTTTCTAAGTCCCAAACATCGTTGGTGCTCATTGATCTCATTTCATCTTTCATGGCTTCAAGCCACTTTTGCGAGTGATCGCTTCTCATGGCTTCTTCAAATGAGGTGGTGAAAGGTCCTAATGGCTATAGGGGGGGTGAATAGACTATAAAAAATTTATACAACACTTAGCAAACCAGTTAGACAAATATGAGGCAAAACGAGTGTTGCGCTAGCCTACTAAAAATGCAAGCCACCTACTATAATTTTAGTTTCTATAGTCTCTATCCACACAATGGCTATGTCGCTACACTAAGTTAGTGTGCTCTCAAAGGCTAACTAAAGAGCCACACTAGCCAAACTAACAAACTCTCATGACTAGCTACACTAAAGAGCTTGACAACTAGTTTGCGGTAATGTAAAGAGAAAGAGCAGGATGGTTATATCGCTGAGTCGAGGAATGAACCAATCAATCACAAGAATGAATACCAATGAAGATCAATCACCTTAGAATCAAATGATGACACGATAATTTTTTACTGAGGTTCACTTGCTTGTCAGCAAGCTAGTACTCTTTGTGGCGATTCACTCACTTGGAGGTTCACGCGCTAATTGGCATCACACGCCAAACCCTCAATAGGGTGCCGCACAACCAACACAAGATGAAGATCACACAAGCCACGAGCAATTTACTAGAGTACCTTTTGGCTCTCCACCGAGGAAAGGTCAAGAACCCCTCACAATCACCACGATTGGAGCCGGAGACAATCACTAACCTCCGCTCGATGATCCTCGCTGCTCCAAACTATCTAGGTGGCAGCAACCACCAAGAGTAACAAGCGAACTCCACAGTGAAACATGAACACCAAGTGCCTCTAGATGCAAACACTCAAGCAATGCACTTGGATTCTCTCCCAATCTCATAAAGATGATGAATCAATGATGGAGATAAGTGGGAGGGCTTTGGCTGAGCTCACAAGGTTGCTATGTCAATACAAATGGCCAAGAGAGTGAACTAGAGCTAGCTAAACGATATTTATAGATACCCCCAAACAATAGAGCCGTTGGCGACCGGACGTGTCTGGTCGCTGCGTCCGGTCATAGCCTGACCGCCATGTGTCCCTTTTAAATTGTTTAGCCGTTGGCGCCCAACGGCTATCTCTGCTCACAGTAATACTACGTGATCGGACGCGCTGTTAGAAAATGACCGAACGCGGGAGACACAGCGTTCGATCGAGTCTAGACAGCTCCTAGAGCCGCTCTGGGCCGACCGAACATGCTTGGTCACATCGGACCAAACGTAGGAGACGCAGCGTCAGGTCGAGTCTAGAGAGCTCTCAGAGCCGCTCTGGGCCGACCAGACACGTCTGGTCACACCGGACTGGACGCGGGAGACGCAGTGTCCGGTCGAGTCTAGAGAGCTCCCAAAACCGCTCTGGGCCGACCGGACGCGTCCGGTCACACTAGACCTGACGCTCCCAGCGTTTGATCAAGTATTGCGCTGAAAACCTGAGACTTGCTGGTTCATACCGGACGCGTCCGATGTGGCGACCAGATGCGTTCGGTCGCTCTCTGCAATCTAGATTCGGTCCAAATCACTTTGACCTGACGCTAAACAGTAACTGGTCAGCGTCCGGTCACTCCACTGAGCCAGAGTCTGATCACCTCGGCAACTCTGCCCGTGCCTGGCCAGAATACCGGTCGCATCGATATAGATATCAGACGCGTCCGGTCACGTCAGGAACGTTGCCGCCTGAGACAGTACTGGACACGTCTGGTACGCATGTCGGACGCGTCCGGTCACCCCGTGACCAGCGTAATCAACTCCTTTTCAACTCTATCTTCTTTACCCTTGCTCAAATATGCCAACCACCAAGTGTATTACCTTGTGCACATGTGTTAGCATATTTTCACAAATGTTTTCAAGGGTGTTAGCACTCCACTAGATCCTAAATGCATATGCAATGAGTTAGAGCATCTAGTGTCACTTTGATAACCGCATTTCGATACGAGTTTCACCCCTCTTAATAGTACGGCTATCAATCCTAAATGTGATCATACTCACTAAGTGTCTCAATCACTAAAACAAAAAAGCTCCTATCAAGTTTCACCTTTGCCTTGAGCTTTTTGTTTTTCTCTCTTTTTTTTCCAAGTCCAAGCAGTTGATCGTTACCATGCCATCATCATCATCATGATTTTCACCATTGCTTCATCGCTTGGAGTAGTGCTACCTATCTCATAATCACTTTGATAAACTAGGTTAGCACTTAGGGTTTCATCAATTCACCAAAACCAAACTAGAGCTTTCAATTTTCCCCTTTTTGGTAATTGATGACAACCCTTTCACAAAGATATGAATTGAAATTCATTTGAATTCATGTTGCTTACTCAAGTATATTTACCATGTGTAAAAGGATATGGACAAGTTTCATGAATCCCATGTGGTAGCAATTGCTCCCCCTACATATGTGCTAAGAGTTTGGATTGCAGCTTGCACATATGCTTATATAGGAAATATAGGAGACAATGTCAACCAAATGATGCTAAGGTATAAAATATGGACCTTTGAAGCGTGATACCAATCAGAGTGCACCATTATATCATCCTTAGCACCATTAGTAACTAGACATACATAAAAACTAGAATACCCTGTGAGATCAACATTAGAAGCAAGGGTCTAGTTTTCATAATATGAGCATGAGTCTAGTTACTTAACCTATGCATACTAGTTTTTCATTTTATCATTCAAATCTATAACTAGCATACACCACACAAGCATGGATATTAAAATTTAAAACTTGTGCCATGCAAGCAAACATATGAAATGCACATTCAAATGCATTAATCAAGTTTATAAGCTTGCTCCCCCTACTTGTGTGCTCATTTAATTGATCCCCTTACTTTGTCATATCTCTCCCCCTATATCAATTTCTCACTATTTCTCCCCCTATCACTTATATCTTTGTTTTTCTCTCCCTTTATCATCAATGACCACAAATGCTTAAATTATAGATATGTTAGGATTATCAATGTCAATCAATGGGGTGAGGATCATTTTCCCAAATATGGTCCAATCTAGATCATTTGCCAAATATATTTAACTCGATTTGATCCAAGGACAAACTTCTTCACACCTCCAAATAAGGGTTATCTTGTACCATGTTGAGTTAAACACTTAGAGCTCATTTTCTAGATTAAACACTAGGTTTATAAGCCCACAAACATGTCATATGCTACCACTAGACCAAATTAAGCATAGAAGCAATAGTGGTACTATACAAACATCAAGATAATTTGATTTTCATGAATGAGCCTATTAAATGTGAAAGATGTATAGATGCACTAAATATGTCCTTAGCAAGGATGTATGCCATGCCAATCAACTTTTACCTTGGATTGCTCGAATGAGAGGCATGTCATATAAGTGGGGGATGCATCAACACATATTTGAGAAATCCAATATGTTCAACTCATTTCTTAGCTTGCAAAACCTTTTCTCATCCAATGGCTTGGTGAATATATCGGCAAGTTGATCTTCAATGCCTACACTCTCAATGCAAATGTCCCCCTTTTGTTGGTGATCTCTTATGAAATAGTGGCAGACATCAATGTGCTTTGTTCTTGCATGTTGAACCGGATTGTTGATTAACTTGATTGCACTCTCATTGTCACATAGCAATAACACTTTCTTGAACTTGATTCCAAAGTCATTCAAGGTGGCCTTCATCTAAAGTATTTGTGCACAACAACTACCGGTGGATATGTATTTGGCTTCGGCGGTTGATAATGCAACACTATTTTGCTTCTTTGATGACCATGAAACAAGTGATCTTCCCAACAATTGACATATGCCCAAGGTGTTGTTCCTTTCAACCTTGCATCCCAGATAATCTGAGTCAGAGTAACCAACAAGCTTAAACTTTGCTCCTTTGGGATACCACAAACCAACATTTTGTATATGCTTCAAGTACCTCAATATTCTCTTTATAGCCTTCAAATGACTTTCTCTTGGTGAGGTTTGAAATCTTGCACACATACATACACTAAACATGACATCCAGCCTTGATGTGGTCACATAGAGTAGGCTTCCAATCATAGACCGATACAATTTTTTGATCCACCATATTGCCACTTGCATCACTATCTAAATTACCATTTGTTCCCATTGGTGTACTAATGGTTTTGCTATCACACATGCTAAACTTCTTGAACATGTCTTTGATGTACTTGCCTTGACAGACAAATGTACCATTCTTCAATTGCTTGATTTGAAGACTAAGGAAGTAACTTAACACTCCAACCATGGATATTTCAAACTCATTAGCCATCATCTTTTTAAACTCTTCACAAAAGTCTTGATTGGTTGATCCAAATATGATGTCATCAACATAGATTTGCAACACAAATAAGTCTTTGCCAATCTTTTTGGTAAAAAGAGTGGTGTCAACCTTGCCCATCATGAACCCTTTAGAGAGTAATAAGTCTCTCAGTCTCTCATACCATGCTCTAGGTGCTTGCTTTAAGCCATACAATGCCTTCTTCAACTTGTACATATGGTCGGGCTTCTTGTCATCTTCAAAACCGAGAGGTTGCTCAACATATACTTTTTTATTGATGTAACCATTGACAAATGCATTCTTAATATCCATTTGATAGAGCTTGATGTTGTGGGCATAAGCATAGGCTAATAAGATTCTAATTGCTTCTAATCTAGCAACCAGGGCATATATTTCTCCAAAGTCAAGACCTTCAACTTGTGTATAGCATTGTGCTACCAATCTTGCTTTATTCCTTACTACTATCCCATCTTGATCTTGCTTGTTTCTAAAGACCCATTTGGTTCCAATCACATTGTGTCCCTTTGGTCTCTCTACCAATTCCCATACTTGATTTCTTGTGAAGTTATTCAATTCTTCATGCATAGCATTCACCCAATCAACATCCTTCAATGCTTCATCTATCTTCTTTGGTTCAATGGATGATACAAATGAGAAATGCTCACAAAATGAGGCCAATCTTGATCTAGTTTGCACACCTCTTGAAATATCACCAATGATAGTATCTAATGGATGATCCCTTGCAACATTGGTTGGTTGAAGGATTGGAACTTGATTGCTTACACTTGCTTGATCATTGGGTTGAGATGATGCACTAGCCACTTGATCTTATTCATTATCATGAGAGTCAATTGTACTAGCTTGATTTGTATCATCTTGCACATTTGAGTTAGAGAGCACTTGCACTTGATCATATTCATCATCATTCACTTGCCTAGGCCTCAATTCACCAACATCCATGTTCTTCATGGCATTTGAAAGTTGAATGCCTCTAACATCTTTCAAGTTCTCACTCTCATCTTGGGAACCCTTGGTTCCATCAAATTCAACATTATGAACTTCCTCAATAGTACCACTATCCAAATTCCAAACTCTATATGCTTTCCTAGTAGTTGAGTATCCAAGTAGGAATCCTTCATCACATTTCTTGTCAAACTTGCCCAATCTAGTGCCTTTCTTCAAGATATAGCATTTGCAACCAAAGACTATGATTCAAGAGCTCATATGGTGTCTTCTCTTTCAATAGGTGATAATAGAGGCGGTTGCTACAATAGCAAGCCATGTTGATAGCTTCAACCCAAAAAGATTGACTCACATTGTACTCACTAAGCATAGACCTTGCCATATCAATGAGTGTTCTATTCTTCCTCTCAACAAGGCCATTTGATTGTGGAGTGTACTTGGCCGAGAATTGATGTCTAATTCAAATTCATCACACAACTCATCAATTCTAGTGTCACTTCTAACTATCTTGATGGTTGTTTTAAACTCATTGTGAATGCCCTTAACAAATGATTTGAATGTTGCAAACACATCACTTTTGTCCACTAGAAAGAATACACAAGTGTATATAGTATAATCATCCACTATCACAAAGCCATATTTGTTTCCACCGATGCTAGTGTATTGTGTTGGTCCAAACAAATCCATGTGCAACAACTCAAATGCTTTACTAGTGCTCATCATGCTTTTCTTAGGATGGATGTTTCCAACTTGTTTTCCGGCTTGATAAGAGCTACAAAGCTTATCTTTCTCAAACACTATATCTTTCAAGCCTTTAACCAAGTCATGCTTGACCAATCTATTCAATTGTTTCAATCCAACATGACTAACCCTTCTATGCCTTAACCAACCCATGCTAGACTTAGTGAACAAGCATGTAGATAATTAAGCTTCACTAGCATTGAAATCAACCAAGTATAGATTCTCATATCTAAAGCCTTTGAAGATCAAGTTAGAGCCATCTAAACTTATGATCTCTACATCATCTATCCCAAATATGCATTTGAATCCAAGATCACATAATTGAGCTACGGATAGCAAATTAAATTTCAAGCTCTCTACTAGCAACACATTGGATATGCTCATGTCATTGGATATTGCAACCTTACCAAGCCCTTTGTCCTTGCCTTTTCCATTGTCACCAAATGTGATACTATCATAACCATCATTGCCATTGGTATTGATTGAGTTGAACATTCTTGCATCACCGGTCATATATTGAGTGCACCCACTATCAAGAACCCAATGTCTTCCTCTAGCTTTGTAATTGACCTACAAAAGAAGATCAATTCTTTTTAGGTACCCAAACTTGCTTGGGTCCTTAAAGGTTAGTCACTAAGCTCTTTGGTACCCAAATGGCTTTCTTCTTTGAGCCCATCCATGGTGCACCAATGAACTTAGCCTTCACACTGTTTGTACCATTGGTAAGCACATAGAAAGAATTAATCTTAATTGAGGATACATTAACATTCTTGCTCTTGTTCTTGCACTCATGCTCTTTATGACAAACTTGCTTGCAACTAGTGCAAAACCGACCATTGTTCTTCACAAAGCTAGTCTTGTGAGGAGCAAAGGCCGCCTTGCCTTTCTTGGGGGTATAGCCCAATCTCTCTTTGTATAGAGAAGCTCTTTAGCTACCCAAGCACATAAGCAAGCGATCCTCACCACAATAGGCCTTAGCCAAAGTGTGAGTGAGCTCATTGACCTCCTTCTTGAGGGTCTCATTCTCAACCATTAGTGAGGCATCACAAGTGAAACCATCACTACTAGATGAGGTGGAAGTAGAAGTGCTACAAGAAGGGTTAGTGGGAGCAACAATAATAGGCTTATATAATGATTCATCAATTAGGTCACAAGTTAAGTCTACATTACATGTCTCAACATGCTTCTTCTTATTTTGCTCATCAAGCAAAGAGGAATGAGTTTTTTTAAGCTTCTTATGAGCATTGCCAAGCTTCTCATGGGCTTTCTCTAGCCTCTCATGAGATGCATTGAGCTCATCAAAGGCTTGCTTAAGGGCTTTTAGTTCCTTATGCAAGCTTTTGCATTCCCTTCTCTTAATGTCAAAGTGTTCTTAAGCATCATCTAGCATGTCAAGTAGTTCATCCTTAGTTGGTTCATCATCATCACTATCACTTTCATTTTCATTTTCATTTTTATTTTCATTATCATGTTCCTCATCACTTCCATCATCACAAGTTTGTACCTTAGTGGCCTTAGCCATGAAGCATGATGGAGTATCAAAAAGAGAAGGCTTCTCATTGATAGCAATGCTTGCAAGTACCTTCTTCTTGGTGGTCCTATCATCATCACTATCATCATCATCACTTGAGGATGCATCACTATCCCAAGTGACCACATATGAACCACCCTTCTTTTTCTTCTTCTTGAAGGTCATCTTGTCCTTCTTCTCTTTCTTTTCCTTCTTGTCCTTCTTCTTGTTCTTCTTATTGTCATCATCATTGTTGCTATTGTATGGGCATTGAGCGACAAGATGATCCTTGCTTCCACAATTGAAGCACCTTCTTGACTCTTCCTTGTTCTTGGATGAAGACTTCTTTCTTCTAGCACGGTAGCCCTTCTTTATCATGAACTTTCCAAATCTTTTGATAAAGAGAGCCATCTTCTCATCATCCATCTCATCAAAGCTTAAGTCTTCATCTTCACTTGATGATTCTTGCTTTGCCTTGCCCTTGGATGATGTGGACTTGAATGCCACACTCTTCTTCTTCTCATCCTTCTCATCTTTCTTCTCCTTCTTTTCTTCCTTCTCATCATCATCTCTATATGTATCATCGGTCATTATATCTCCCAACACTTGATTTGGTGTCATGGTGTCCAAACCACTCCTCACTAGAATTGTGACCAATGTGCCAAATCTTGAAGGTAAATATCTCAAGAACTTGTGGGAGAAGTCCTTGTCCGTCACCTCTTCTCCAAGTGCTTTGAGATCATTGACAAGCACTTGAAGCCTATGAAACATCTTCAGCACACTCTCATCCTACTTCATCTTGAAGCTTACAAACTTCTCCTTGAGAATGTATGCCTTTGCACCCTTCACGGCTTTAGTGCCCTCAAATGATTCCTCCAACTTCTTCCATGCCTCATTAGCTCTCTCAATATTCTTGATTTGTTCAAATGTTCTCTAATCAATAGCATCATGAATGGCACTAAGAGCAATGTCATTGTTTTAGAGAAGCACTTCTTCGGCGGTGGTGGGGTTCTCTAGATCCTCTATCTCAATCTTGGTCTCCACCACCTTCTAAACTTTCCTATTGATTGACTTGATATATGTTGTCATCTTAGCCTTCCAATAGGGATAGTTTGAGTCATCAAATTGGGGTGGCTTCTTGGTGTTGTTAATTTGAGCCATTTTTACACCGAAGGTTGTTAAACATCAAATCACGGTGACCATGGCTCTAATACTACTTTAAAGGTTCTAATGGTTATCGGGGGGGGGGGAGAAGAGCCTATCAAAAATTTCTACAACAACACTTAGCAAACCGGTTAGACAAATATGAGTTGAAGCGAGTGTTACGCTAGCCTACTAAAAATGCAAGCCACCTACTACAATTCTAGTTTCTATATTCTCTATCCACACAATGGCTATGTCACTACACTAAGTTAGTGTGCTCTCAAAGGCTAACTAAAGAGCCAAACTAATAAGCTCTCACGACTAGCTACACTAAAGAGCTTGACAACTAGTTTGCGGTAATGTAAAGAGAAAGAGCAAGATGGTTATACCGCCGAGTCGAGGAATGAACCAATCAATCACAAGAATGAATACCAATGAAGACCAATCACCTCGGAATTAAATGATGACACGATGATTTTTTACCGAGGTTCACTTGCTTGCCAGCAAGCTAGTCCTCGTTGTGGCGATTCACTCACTTGGAGGTTCACGCGCTAATTGGTATCACATGCCAAACCCTCAATAGGGTGCCACACAACCAACACAAGACGAGGATCACACAAGCCATGAGCACTTTACTAGAGTACCTTTTGGCTCTCCACCGGGGAAAGGTCAAGAACCCCTCACAATCACCACGATCTGAGCCGGAGACAATCACCAACCTCCACTTGATGATCCTCGTTGCTCCAAGCCATCTAGGTGGTGGTAGCCACCAAGAGTAACAAGTGAATCCCACAGTGAAACACGAACACCAAGTGCCTCTAGATGCAAACACTCAAGCAATGCACTTGGATTCTCTCCTAATCTCACAAAGATGATGAATCAATGATGGAGATGAGTATGAGGGCTTTGACTAAGCTCACAAGGTTGCTATATCAATGCAAATGACCAAGAGAGTGAGCTAGAGCTGGCCAAATGATATTTAGAGACACCCCAAACAATAGAGCCGTTGGCGACCGGACGCGTCTGGTCATAGCCTGACCACCACATGTCCCTTTCAAATTGTTTAGCCGTTGGCACCCAATGGCTATCTCTGTACACAGTAATACTATGTGATCGTATGAGCTGTTAGAAAATGACTAGACGTGGGAGACACAATGTTCGGTTGAGTCCAGAGACTTCCCAGAGCGGCTCTGGGCCGACCGAACGCGTCCGGTCACACCGAACCGGACGCGGGAGACGCAGCATCCGGTCGAGTCCAGAGAGCTCCTAGAACTGCTCTGGGCCGACCGGACACGTCTGATCACACCAGGCCGGATGCTCCCAGAGTCCGATCAAGTATTGCGCTGAAAACCCAGGACTTGTTGGTTCATACCAGACACGTCCGGTCGCTCTCTACAATCTAGCTTCGGTCCAAATCACTTTGACCTGACACTAAACAGTACTAGTCAGCGTCCGGTCACTCTACTGAGCCAGAGTCCGGTCACCTCGGCAACTCTGCCCATGCCTGGCTAGAATACCGGACGCGTCGGTATAGATATCGGATGCGTCCGGTCACGTCAGGAATGCTGCCGCCTGAGACATTACCGGATGCGTCCGGTACGCATGTCGGACGCGTCCGGTACGCATGTCGGACACGTCCGGTCACCCCATGACCAGCGCAATCAACTCCTTTTCAACTCTATCTTCTTTACCCTTGCGCAAATGTGCCAACCACCAAGTGTATTACCTTATGCACATGTGTTAGCATATTTTCACAAATGTTTTCAAGGGTGTTAGCACTCCACTAGATCCTAAATGCATATGCAATGAGTTAGAGCATCTAGTGACACTTTGATAACCGCATTTTGATACGAGTTTCACCTCTCTTAATAGTAAGGCTATCGATCCTAAATATGATCACACTCACTAAGTGTCTCGATCACTAAAACAAAAAAGCTCATATCAAGTTTCACCTTTGCCATAAGTTTTTTGTTTTTCTCTTTCTTCTTTCCCAAGTCCAAGCATTTGATCATTACCATGCCATGATCATCATCATGATTTTCACCATTGCTTCATCGCTTGGAGTAGTGCTACCTATCTCATAATCACTTTGATAAACTAGGTTAGCACTTAGGATTTCATCAATTCACCAAAACCAAACTAGAGCTTTCTGGTGGGATCACCCTCCATTTAAAATTCTTCACTAACATATGCTTCACTAACATATTCTTCACTAATATAGACTTCGTAGTCATCAGGAATGGCTGATTTTCTAGCTCTTTGAGACCTTCTGGGGCCTCATTAGTTGGCACTTGTTCCATATGGGGCTATTGTTGCTCTTCGTCATGTGCGACAATGGGCTCTATAGGATCTTGAAGGACAGGTTCCTCATGTTCGTTTATTGTCGCTATGGGAGAACCAACAACAGGTGCTGTCACTACAGTGTCTTGCACTGTTGGTGCAGCAGCAACAGGTAGCGAGAAGAATGGCTCCTGAACCATTGGAGTGGGCACGTATGCCCGCTTCTCCTCAAGGTTAATTTCTCACGCTACCATGCTCCCCCTGACCATCTCATCCTCCAAGAACACATCGTGTCTTGTTTCTACAAACTTTGTATGTCTGTCAGGATAATAGAAGTGATAACCTTTTGACTTATCTAGATAGCCAATGAAATGGCAACAGACTGTCTTGGAGTCTAGCTTCCCTATGTTTTGGGTACCGACTTTCTTGGTACTCGATTAAGAATATAACTGGTGGTTTTTAACGCCTCCATCCACAAACTTATCGGTAAAGTGGAGTAACTTATCACACTTCTTACCATATCCATTAATATACGATTATGTCCTTCAGCTACACAATTCTGCTGAGGATCGCCCTGTGTAGAGTACTGGGCAACCATGCCATTTTCCTGTAAAAACTTTGCAAAAAGTCTAGGAACTTGGCCATATGGGATATGTCAGCCGTAGTACTCTCCTACGGTCGGATCTTACTATCTTAATCTTTAAATTGTGCTGATTTTCTACTTCAGCCTTGAATATCTTAAATTTATCCAATGATTTTAATCTTTCTTTAATTGGATAAATATAGCCATAACGAGAATAATCATCTATGAATGTTATAAATGAATCATAACCATCCACACTTTTCATAGGAAATGGACCACATATATCTGTGTGAATTATTTCTAAAATTTATGCACTTTGTTTGGCGTCTTTCTTTATTTTTTTAACATACTTTCCTTTAATACAATCAATACATTGTTCTAAATCTGAAACTTCTAATGGCGGAAGAATTGCTTTCTTAATCAATCGTTCTATTCTTCCCCTCAAAATATGGCATAAACGACAGTGTCATAATTTCGATGATACATCATGAATTCTCTTCCGCTTATTTCTTACATTCATAAACGAGGAGGCATTCTCACAACTTTCACATTCTCACAAAGTGATAGCAAATAAAGCTCGTCTTGTCGAAAGGCAAGACCAACACATTTATTATTAAACATAATCTGACTAGCCATTACCAAAATGGCAATCAAATCCATCATCATCTAAGACTGAAACTAAAATTAAATTCCTCTTCATAGAGGGTATATAAAAGACATTTCTTAAACTAAGTGTTAAGCCGCTGTTAAGCTCTAATGTGCGTTGACCAACAGCTTCCTTATCAACTTCGACACCATTTGCGACTTTTTTTTTTTGCTTTGCCTCCTTTTCTTGGATTAATTATATCCCTGAATCCCTTTCTTTTTAAGCCATTATTTAAGGAGAACACAGTCCCTTACGTAATGGCCTTCTTTCTTACAGAACTTACACTTTTCATCTTCTGAGTCACAAGTACCTAGCTTATTTTCTTTACTACCTTCAAGAATGGAAGCATGGAGATCTTTGTCTGAAAAATATTAAACAATAATCAACAATAATGAGCATGAAAATAACCCTATGTTGGTCTAGTTAAAAACATGCGCACTAAACTTTTAACTCTTTTAGTTCTATTCTATATCACCGATGGGCATAAAATAGAATAAAGCATCATTCTTCTACATTAATTCTACATCACTGTTGGGCAGAAATAGAATTAATGCATAAAACTAATAAATAAAATTATAATATTCCTATTAACAACTTTGGTCAGAAAATTAGCAATATAAAAAATTACTTAAAAATTGTAACTGCTCTTCAAATTAAATCATCTCGTTGGTTCAAATTTAATTGGAAGATAATAAACATCAACTTTGTAGCGAAAAGGTGAAAAATAATCTTAAAATAATATTATCTAGAAGCATTTTTCTATACTCATCTACTCTTTGAAAAAATTATTCCGTTGGTTCAAATTTTGACAGAGATTTAAAACTTCAAAATCTACTAAAATTCATTCTAATTTCACTTCTGAAATGATAAACAAAAACAAAAATGCATTCTGAATTCAGCCCGAAGGCCCTTCGCGCACCGCGTGTTTCCTCGGCCCAACGCGCGCTGCGCGCTATGCGGCCCAGCAGGCCTTTGCCGCAGCGAAGCAGGCCGGCCCTTCAGCGGAGATGGCCCAGCTGCACGTGCGGCTCTCCCCCGCACCTAGGCCGCAACGTGGGCCTGGGCCGGGATTTTTCTTCCCCACCTGGGCCGAAAGAGGCCCGGCCGATCGTGGCCATCCATTTGCATCCGACGATCGAGAGGCAATTTCGCGAGATCAAAACTTGCCCCCCGGCCAGCATTCACCCAAACACTAGGTTCATTCTCTCCCATACCTTCTCTCTCTCTCTGCGTCGCACCGAACGACTATGGTGCGTGGCGGGGCGCGGCCGCCCGAGGCTAGCGGCAGCGGTTGGTGGACAAGTCCCGACCGGCTCCCCTTTTCTTCCTTTCTTGCTCCCATTTCTTCTTCTCCAAGCCCGTTACCGAGCGAGTGCTATCTAGGGTTTCTGTGGTCGCTCATGGCGGCCGGAGGTTGAGCGCGCCGCCATCGAGCGGCCCTCGGGCGGTGCCCTTGGCCCGAGCCCGAGGCGGAGACCACACAATGGCAAGTCCTCACGCCCGCGGTGGCTCAGGGTGACTTCCCGCGCGGCGTCATGGCGACGGCCGGCGGTGGTGACGGTGCGGGCGGTTCCTAGGTAGGAAAACCCCCTTCCTTTCCTTCCTCTTCTTCTAGGGTTAGGGTTAGGGTTAGTCCGAATCTCCGAATCTCAAATTCAATTTGTCTCCTTCTAATTTCTTCCCCTATCCAAATCTAAACGCTAGTGAAGGCTTTGATACCATTGTTGGCTCTTAAGATCGTCTAGGCATAGATCTAGTGGGTGTGTTCTTTCAATTCGGGATAAATAAGCATGTAGATCATCCTAGAGCCACAAACCAGACAGAGAGAGGTAAGGGTACCAACCATCGGAGGGCTTGGCGGAGGTGGAAGACATGTCGTTGGTGGCGTGGAGTGTTGGTGGAGTCCAGCGGGTGTAGACGTCGGGCTCGCGGTGTCCGGCGAGAGCAGGGGCAACGAGATCCAGTGGCGACACCGGTGGAGGTTCCCGTCGCCTTCAGCACTACCCTCTGGATCGGATTAGGGTTTAGATACGGTTCTGTGGGTGGCAGCGAACCTCGTGTCACGAGCCCCCCAGCCCCCACCTCCTATTTATAGCGCTGCGCGACAGGGGCCCACCAGCCAGGAGTACGGCTAGGCGCCCCCGATTAGGGCGCGAGTGAGGGTCCGACTCGGTCGTTGGACCGAGCCGGGTGAAGATCAATCTAATACAATTGTCTCATCGACCGATTGTTCAGTGGAAGAAAACGTATTTTCTGATGGACCATCTCATGACAATGAAATTAGTAGTTTACTGGTCCAACCACATGACGAAGAAGTGGTGCATATGTGACTCTAATTCTCTTGTAAATTGCTAGGTACCCCGTTAGACTAGCAGAATGTCGTGTACGGCAAGGGCTAACACCGGCCATTATGGTCGTTGCAAAATAAATCACAAGCTCCACGTACATTTACAAATGTTATTTTTCCAAAAAAAAATTTGGCCTCTTGATTATTCATATTATTATTAGTTCTTTTGACGACAACTATTTTCATAGACAAGTTAAGGGGATGTTTGGCAGGGCTCCTCCTGAGAGATTATGATTCCTTCAAAACGGCTCTGGTTTCTCTATTTTTTATTGAAAAATGACTTCTCCGGCAAAACATTTGGTCGTCTAAATGAGCCAGAACGGAGCCGGGGAGGAGCCCTTCTAAATCTGTTCAAGACAAAAAAAAAAGTTAAAAATGGAGAGGAAACACAATGATCACTAGTTCACTACTAACAGATCTTCTCAGGAAATTAAACACCGACACTGATTCCCCTTATATCACCACTAGGCTAGGAGCACTGGAGCAATATGACAAATAAATAAACCTATAATATAGACCAAGTATACACAGTGTAGGCATGCATAGGCTAGTCTGGATTGCGATTTTCTGCTGGATAGGCCTGACAAAACACGAACGGTCCCAGGATAGGATTGCCCATATTTGCTACAGCTAGTAGCGGAGCCGGGCTGCCAGCCGGTGGTGAGCGCAGGCACCACCAATGTGTATCATGGATCATGCAGTACACCGGAAAAGTACATGTCTTTCCTGGCATTCCAAACCACTGGTCCAATGGAATGCCAAATCCACCAATTATTGACGCACAGAGGCACAGCAGAGCTAGCTAGCTAGGGGTGATATGCAGTAGTAGTGCACAGTGCATCAGTGGCCGCAATGCATGCACTGGCTCTGGCCCTGTGGCTCCTGCCCTCCAACCTGATGATAGGCACTGCACTGCACTAAACACTACTCCTACAGCATGTGCAATTCAGTTACTCTGCTGCAGCATATCATGCTTGACATCCCCTCATTTCCTTGTGAGTGTTTGGCTTGGATGCAAACGTTTTGGCAAGGGGGTCCCCCTGCCTGCCTGCCTGCCGTCCTCTTGCCTTTGAGCCTTTAAGGAATTGAATCCCCAATAATTTGGTTGCTCAAATGTGAGGTGAGATGGAGATGGGATGGGATGAGGCTTCTTGTTTGTCATGTGGGTTAATTCTGGTCCCCTGGGAAGGCGTGTGTGTGTGTGTTGGGGGGTGGGGAGGGGGGTGAGGATTACTTGCAGTTACAGCTCTAGCAGCTCCCACTGCATAAAATAGAGGAGGGAGCCATGTGACCAAGGCCTCTAATTATTGTTTACCAGGTGTACTAGCTTCAAGGTGTGTGTGTAGTCTCAGGCTCTAGGTCTCCATGTTTAAAAGGTTGAGGGCAATGCCATTGTCTTCTTGTTCATGGTGGCTCTGTCCTCCGCCGACATCGACATCCGTACTAAGGTGATGTTTGGATCCAGCTATTAAAATTTAGGAGGTGTGTCGGGAGGATATTACATGAGGTGTTCGGATACTAATAAAAAAACAAATTACATAATCCGACAGTATTCCACGAGACGAATTTTTTAAGCCTAATTAATCCATCATTAGCACATGTTTACTGTAGCAAAACATTGTCAAACCATGGACTAATTAGGCTCAAAAGATTCGACTCGTAAATTAGTCACAAACTATGTAATTAGTTTCGTAATTAGTCTATATTTAATACTCCATGCATATGTCCAAACATCCGATGGGACATCGACCAAAATTTAGGAGGGGCAACCAAACACCCCCTAAGGCTCAAAAACAAGAATAGAAGCACGCCTTTCTTTTTTTGTTGGCAACGGTAGCCTGGAAAGATGTGGGGGGGGCAACAGATTATGCTTATGTACATTGTAGGTGCGTCAACTTTTGTTCAGGACAACAATCTGAAGTTTGTTAGCCCACAGGATCACCGGCTCAGGTGAGTTGACCACTCACTAGTCTTGCCAAGCACGGCCGAGCACGACAGAGACTGTGCAAGCACACACACTATGGCTAGAGGTAGAAGAAGAGGGAGAACATAGCATACACACACAATACAAGCACCAGCGTTGGCCGGAGCCCTGTATAGGAGATGGCAAATCTGAACTCTCTTTGTTGAGTTGCAGTGGCAAACTACATATACAACTCTATCTATCTAGTCCTAGTACAGCTGCCCTGCTGCAACAATGACTAGATAACATAGCAAGACTGACTTCTGCGCCTGTCCCTGCATGTGGCTATAGTCCGGCAGGTGAGCCGTTCAGCGCCTTCCTCTACAGCGGCTACAGTACCATAGCAGGGGCCTTTTCGGCACCGTCTTCCCTTATTGTGTGTTCACACAAGGAAGCAGTAGATTATCTAACAATTCTTTCCCTAATCCTACTACGATTCCTTGTACCCCCTCCATGCCGATCATCTCCTTCAGCTCCGTGAGTCGAAGACATCCGAGCGGCTTGGTGAGGACGTCCGCGAGTTGCCGACCAGTTTCGACGAACTCGATCACAATATGCCCTCCATCGACACAGTCCCTAAGAAAGTGGAACTTCATGTTGATATGTTTGCTCCGGTCATGCAGAACCGGATTCTTTGCGAGGGCGATGGTGGGCTGGTTGTCCACCATCAGTGTTGGTGGGTGAGCTTCCATACCGGTCAGCTTGCCCAGCAGCCGGCGCAGCCACACAACTTGGCATACCGCTGTGGCTGCCGCTACGTACTCTACCTCATACATAGACAACGCCACCACCTTCTGTTTCAGCGACAGCTATGAAATTGGAGCCGATCCGAGGAAGACGAGCACTCCAGAGGTGCTCCGCCGTCCGTCGATGTCCCCCGCCATGTCTACATCGCTGAACACAGTGAGCTGCAGCCTACTCCCACCGGTCTTTGGGAAGACGATCCCCTGATCTATCGTCCCCTTAACGTAGCGCAGTAGCCGCTTCACCGTAGCCCAGTGATCCTCTCTGGGATCATCCATGAAGCGACTAACGTAGCCCACGATGAACGCAATGTCCGGCCTCGTGTGGACTAGGTAGCGTAGACCGCCGATGATGCTCCCGTAGAGTGTTGCATCCACCTTTGTCGCGGTGCTGGCCTTCGTCAGCTTCAGCCGCTTCTCCATCGGAGTCACGCATGGCTTGCACTCAGCCATGCCGCTCCGCTCCAACAGTTTCGAGGCATATGCGCTCTGACCGAGCGTGAGTTCCTCCTTCCCCTGTCTCACCTTGATGCCGAGGTAGTAGGAGAGTGCACCGAGATCGTTCATTCGAAAACAAGCCGCCATCTCGCTCTTGAGGCTGTTGATGTCCTTCGTGCGCGTGTCGGTGACGATCAAGTCATCCACATATACTCCAACGATGAGCTCCTCCTTCCCCTGTTGCCGTGTGTAAAGCGCGTGCTCGGTTGCGCATCGCTGAAACCTAAGCTCACCCAGTGTGGCATCAAGCTTGGCCTTCTATGCTCGTGGGGCCTTCCACAGCCCATAGTGCGCCTTGCATAGTCAGAGCACCCTGTGCTCCTCTCCCTTGATGGCAAAACCTGGAGGTTGCCTGACGAAGACCGTCTCCGCAGCTCACCATTGAGGAAGGCCAATTTAACATCCAAGTGATAGACACGCCAGACCTTTGCTGCTGTCAAGGCTAGTAGCTAACGGATAGACTCCATACACGCTACTGGCGCAAAGACCTCCTCGAAGTCTATGTCCTCACGTTGAATAAAGCCTTGGGGGACGAGGCGCGCCTTGTGCTTGACAATGGCGCCGAGCTCATCCCACTTGACCTTGAACACCCCCTTCAAGCTAATCGGATGACATCCTAGAGGTGGATCAACGAGCTGCCATGTCTCGTTTTCCTCGATCGCCTTCATCTCCTCCAGCATCACCCGTCGCCAGTTTCCATCGCGCTTGGCTAGCGTGAACGTGGGTGGTTCCTCTGTGCTAATGAGCAGCAGCTCTTGATCATTGAGCAGTCGACCAGCCAGGCCTGAGGGCCCTGTGCCGCCGATGATGTCATCCAGCCTATGGAACTGCACCTCCTCACCTTCGTGGAAGGCATCCACGAACTCAGTGATGTCACTTGGAGGTGAGGCGAACTCAAACAGTGTTGATGGAGTTCCCTATTCTACCGGAGTGCTCGGCACAGCACCTGGAGTGCTCGGCACCCTAGTTGCAGTGCTCGACGCTACTTCTGGATAGCTTGTCACTACTCCTGTAGTGCTCGGCACCACTGTAGGAGTTGTCAGCCTCAGTCTTGGAGTGGTCGGCACCACTGCAAGACCTCTTGGCTCCGCTATGGGAGTGCTCGGCACCTGTCCTGGAGTGGTCGCCACCACTACAAAATCTCTCAGCACCACTCCTAGCATGCTTAGCATCCCTCTAGGAGTGCTTGGTATCCCTCCTTAAGTGCTCGGTTCTACCGCTGGAGTGCTCGGCACCTCTTCCGCAGTGTCTCCACCACAATGGATGACTAGGTGCTCGACGACAAAGGTGCTGGTGAAGCCACTAGCTTCCCCCATGCTTGGACTATTCCAGTCCCAAGCCACCTTCTCATCGAACATGACGTCACGCGAGACAAGCACCTTGTCTTCGCATGGGTCGTAGAGCCAGTATGCCTTGGTACCCTCCGTGTAGCCTAGGAACACTATCGGTGTGCTCCTGTCCTCTAGCTTGGTGAGGATCGGCTTTGTCTTCCTGACGTGGCTGATGCAGCCGAATGTCCGAAGGAAGGACACGCTCGGCTTGCGCCCATACCAAGCTTCAAACGGCGTCTTGCCCGTCAGGGCCTTGGTCGGAGCGCGTCACCGCTTTACCCTAGAACCTTGCTGGCATGCCTTTTGCCTTCATCATGGATCAAGCCATGCCGACCACCGTCTGGTTCCACCTCTCCACCACGCCATTCTATTGTGGCGAGTACAGTGCGGTGTGGTGTCGCACCACACCCTGATCTACGCAGTACGCATCGAACTAAACCAAAGTGAATTTGCTGCCGCGATTAGTCCTTAGCACGCGGAGCTTCTTGCCGCTCTCAGCCTCCGCGCACATCTTGAACTTCTTGATCGCCATCGCCGCTTCGTCCTTGCTCGTTAGGAGTTGCAGCCACATGTAGTGACTACAATCATCCATGAGCAGAAGGAAGTACCACCGACCACCGTTTATAGCTGGCGTGATCGGCCCACAGAGGTTGCCATGGATGAGCTCAAGAGCATTCTTCGCGCGATACTTGATTGCCTTTGGGAATGGTAGCCTCCTCTGCTTCCTGGCCAGGCAGTTGTCACACAGCTCGCCTTCATGCTTGATGTGGGGTAGCCCTCGGACCAACTTCTCTAGCCGACCAAGCGTGTCAAAGCTAAGATGTCCGAACCGGTCATGCCACATCCACGGTTCCTCGGTGTGTCTTGCCGCTAGACACACCGACTGCTCTACCTTCAGGCCGAGCAAGTACAACTGGTTTAGGGACCTCTTCACCTTGGCGAGAAGTCGCTGCTCTCGGTCCCTGATCCTAAGGACTCTGTCCTTGATCAGTACCTCACTACCGCATTCATCCAGCTAACCAATGCTGATGATGCTGGAACGCAACTATGGGATGTAATATACATCCTTTAGCACGTGGTGCTCCCCATTCTGGCACCTAAAGATGATGGTGCCACGCCCTTGGATAGCCACCCATGAGCCGTCACCAAACTTCACCGTACCGGTAACATCGTCGTCGAGCTCGGAGAAGGATGCCTTGGAGCCCGTCATGTGGTTGCTGGCACCAGAGTCCAGATATCACTGCTGCTCCTGGTCGGTGCCCACACGTCCAAGGTGGACTTAGGCGCGTGGTTCGTCGAGGTTGACAGCCTTTAGGGCCTTCCTAGGTCCTTCCACCATCATCACCTCTTCCTTCTCCTCGGCCTCGACGTCGTGCAATGCACAAAACGTCGTCATCAGGATAGTGGCCTCATCATCATCATCAGCTTGCGCCAGATGAGTCTCAGCCTTCTTCTCCTACTTGCGATTTGGGCACTCCCATACCCAATGGCCCGTCTTCCCGCAGCGCTGATAGGCGTTGGGGTCGACCTGCTTCTTCTTCTCCGAAGAAGCCTTGCCGCGGCGTTTGCCATCGTCACCGCGATTGGAGGAGGCTACCTTCTCAGAGTTCCTCCGAGCAGCCCACTCCTTTTCTGTCAACAGCAGTTTGCCGCTGTCCTTCGTTGCTGTCGCCTGCTCCAGGCGCTCGTCCACCGCCCGCAGACGGCCTGTCACATCCTCGATGGTGAGGGTGGACAAGTCCAGCATCGTCTCTATGGAGAGAGCGATCTGGATGTACTTTGCCGACACGGAGTGGAGGTACTTGGAGACCGCCTCCTCTTCATCGATGGTGACACCGTGGCTCTTCAGCTTGCTGATGAGCGTCTGCAGGCGGAGGGAGAAATCCTCCACCGTTTCACCATCCTTGAACTTAAGGGTGGCGTACTCCTGCTTCAGAAGCTGGGCCGTCGCCTTTTTTGCGCGGTCGGAACCGACGCGCATCATCGTAATAGCCTCCCACACCTCCTTAGCAGAGCTCTTCGCCCCCAACAGCTCCTTGTACTCCATCGGTATAGCAACGAGGATAGCCTCCAACGCTGATATGTCATCTTCCTCATTGTCGGTGCCCTTGTCAACAACATTCTAGAGCCGTCGGGCTCTGAGCTTGACCTTCATTGGCACCGACCACTCTCCATAGTTGGCGCGAGTCAGCGTCGGCCAACTGGTGCCGCTGACCTCCCGCACCGTGCGAACAACGACCTCCGGTCGTGGCTGGGCAGCCATAGCAGTGCCACTGCTTTCGCCCATCTCCGAACCGTTTGTCATCACCAGCGGTTAGTCCAGCGATGACGCTTGTACGGCTCTGATACCACTTGTTAGCCCATAGGATCACAGGCTCAGGTGAGTTGATCACTCACCAGTCTTGCCGAGCTTGGCCGAGCACGACAGAGGCTGTGCGACCACACACACTATGGCTAGAGGTAGAAGAAGAGGCAGAACAGAGCATACACACACAGTACAAGCACCAGCGTTGACTGGAGCACTGTATAGGAGATGGCAAATCTGAACTCTCTTTGTTTAGTTGCAGTGGCAAACTATATATACAACTCTATCTATCTAGTCCTAGTACAGCTGGCCTGCTGCAACAGTGACTAGATAACACAGCAGGACTGACTTCTGCGTCTGTCCCTGCATGTGGCTACAGTCGGCAGGTGAGCTGTTCGGTGTCTGCCTCTACAGCGGCTATAGTACCACAGCAGGGGGCCTTTTCGATGTCGTTCTCCCTTGCTGTGTGTTCACACAAGGAAACCGTAGATTATCTAACACAGTTTGTACTCTATTATGCATGGCCTCTTCCTTTGCTTTAGGGAACAGCCCTCTTAAAAGAAGCATGATCTTGCAGTGAAAAAAAAGGTAATGAGGTGGTGAGGAGGACAAATCAAGGAAGACATCTCTGGATGCATTATTGTTCACAGTTCGCATAGGAGATAGGGCGGTGCTCTCAGATGCAATGCAAACTAACCCTTGATGGCAGGGAAGGGATGGCTGGTAGGAAGCAGGAGCTCACTCTGGTGCCTCACAGGCAGGCACTAGGCATTTTGTCCTACTCATCAGTCACCACTAGGGGGCCATTAGTATAATGCTCCCTCTGATTCTGTTGCTCCTTGAGGCCCCTACACCATCACAACCCTCTGCACTTCTATATTTGGAGGGCACATCTCGTGCCTATCCCAAAGTTCAACTGTGGCAGATCAGAATATAGGTGGATGGATGATGCTAATATTCCATGATTCCATTTCAGCAGCTCACCGGTATCCCAGGTATATATATGTATGTCTGAAGATATATATGCACAATGTAGTGCTATGACATGACATATACAAACAGAGGCATGAATGATGCACAAGTAAAATATTCATCAGACAGCTCCAATGAATATAGAAAGCCATGCAGCATCACAGTGAGTCACCTTGCATCAACTGACTAGGATCCTCCACTTGTGCAGAATTCAGCAAACAGAATGACACCTATTGACGTACTATTAAAGATAATGCAAATCGCATATAGAAAAATATTTTGCTATGAAGGCTGTCAGTAATTCCAGGGGTACACAAGTCTTAGCTTCCTTCTGCCTTCTGAGATAGCAGTGCCATCCTCACAACATCAAGGAGGCAAGGCAAGCAGCATTTGACTCCCAAGATATTTATAAGCAACATAACCGGCAAGGCAGCATGTGCAATTAAGGAGTTAGTTGTCTTGAGCACATTGTTTTTTTTTTCAGTTGTAACTTCCAGTCTAATCATCTTCAGAAGCAAGTTCTGATGCATATGCAGAAATGGAGGACACACAAAGCCCAGGTGGCAATTGACATGATTCACCAGCAAGCAACAGCACACTGGCATGATTCACCAGTAAGCCCAAGTCAGCACACCAAAGACCATGAACTGGCAAAGCATCATCACCGTGGAGAAAGGAGGATTCTGAATCACTCAAAACCAGCCCATGGCATTGAAAACCGGGATTCCGTAGGTCAACTCTAGGAATCATTAGCGACGATAACTATGGTATTAAAGGATTGCATAGCCGATAAAAGTTGGAGGTTGACCCCCTATGCTCAAGCTTGATTTGGTACTAGAACATATTGAGCTGGAAATGCTTCAATCAAAGACAAATATTAATAACTACTCCCTCCATTCTCATCGTTTTGGTTCTCCTAAATATATAACTTTTACTATGTATCTAGACATAATGTATATCTAGATGCCTACAGAAAAATTATATATTTAGAAAAGCCAAAATGACTTACAATTTGAAACGGAGGAGGGAGTAGTAACTAAGGACAGAAAGTTTGGTTAAATTTACTCCACTTGATTTGAAGAAAAAAGAATGAGAGTGCTAGTGTAAAACTGCTTGTACGTTACTATAGGTTAAAAGACGAAATCCATGCTGTAAGTTTGCATGGTTCTAGAATATAGAAAGTTAGTTTATCCTGTTTCAGATTTTTCCATTGTTGTGAATTGTAGGGCTTTTTCCCCCTCTTATATGTCGATGTAATTCATTGTCTACAACCGTCTTTCACATAGATTAAGACCAGAAGAAAACAAACTCTTTATATTATCCAGAGCCAAGATATGGTCCTCAGACAGAGTGGCGCTTGGATGAGAAAAACGACAACAGAGATCGGACTAGCGTGCAAAAATCCTCTGCAGTTCTGCAGACTGAGACTTCTCACTTTTGATCTTCTCAGCCTCCCGTAGCACGCACAACCTTATTTCACGGTTCTTAATGGATCAGGGAGAGATATGGAGTGCATGCAGATTATAATTCCAAGCTCACCGATGTCAACTGAAAACATCGCTGGCTGCTGAAGAGTCAACCATTAAACAAGCTGAAACCACCAAGAACACAGGGCTGCAGACATGTACTGCAGCCGTACGACTTGCCACAAACATGTCCTGACGAGTGACGACTTAAGAAAGAAATCTGCACAGTTCACTTGCGTTTGCTCGAAGCTCGAATTCGTCTCGTGTTCTTGATCAAGTACGCGTACTCTCTCTCCCCTTGGTCTGAGCTAGCAGCCTAGCTAGCACTGTACTTTCAGAAGGTTTTTAAAACTCCCTCCATAGCTGTCTGCCTCAGATGTTCTTCCTCCCTCCCTCCCTCCCTCGAGAAATGAGACTCGATCGAACAAGTTGCCGCGGGCGATCGCCGGCCTGCCTTGGAAGCCCCACGAATCTGTACACGCTTGCTTGATCGCAGCAGTACGTGTAGTGCTGCCACTGCCACTGCCAGGAGATGGCAGCTCAGAAGCTTCCGAGTGCAGCCAGCCAATGCATGGCATGCTTCGTGGAAACTGTAACTGTAACATAAACAAACTTACCCGTGGCTACTTCGGCGAATACATTAACATCTCTCGAGGAAATCGATCGAGATCCCAAATCAAGTTTTTCCACATCCATCCATGGCTAGCTCCTCCTAGATTGAAGAGAAGCCGGCCGGCGCCTCGGTGCCGCTGGTCGGCGAGCTTAATCAATCGTTGAAGTGTCCATCCATAGCAGTAGTAGAAATTTGGTTCCATCCATAGGAGTAGTAGAAATTTGGTTCTGGTGAAGTACTGCCTGAACTTAACAAGAACCACAACCTTGCCATGTACTGTAATTTTAGTGCTTGTCTGTCAAACAGAACAATGGAGAGAGGATGATCGATGCATCGTGGCTCTTGTATCTGCCAGACAGACGTCCGGGCAGTGGTGGCGGCGCATGCAGCTGTTGGGATCGAGATCGACGGCCAGCAGCGGCGCCGATCCCCGGCCGGTAGCTGCGTGCACGAAGGCGTACGTTGCCCACGGAATAAGGAAGGGTCCTCTCTCGGCACATGGCGCCAAGCGGGCATGACACAAGCAGCTCGGCTAGCTCGGGCGCTGCACCCACCCCTCATGGTTTCCAGCTCGGCATGAGAGACATCCGAGGCCCAATTAATAGGCCACATGAGCAGACGCTAACCACTTGATTACGATCGATCGCCACGCCACGCACTAGCTAGGTAATGGCACGGCACAGCGCCCCAGGTAAATCCCTCTCCACGGACGTCTCACTCACCATCTGTTACTGATGCCATGCCCAGGCATGGCTCCATCTTCTCGATCAGCTAGTGGTAGTGAGCTAGGTGCTGCCCCTGATTTGTGCCGATGAATCTGCCCCGGAAAGCGCGGCAAAAGCGTCGGCTCTGCTCCGATCCTCGCCCTCCCTACGATTTGAATTTAAAAAACAGAGCTGCAATCCTATGGAATGAGAAGGATCCATACCATACTTCTATACTAGAGATATCTCGAGATATACTACTATAGCATCTGGGTTTGTGTCACAACATCCACACTCGCTCTTCTTTAGAGGGAGGGAAATCTGGTAATTTACTTGGCCAGAGATTAGAGAAGACATAGCCGATCGTCGGGGACTGGATTGACAGCGAGTCGGATCAAATAACCTAATCACTGCAGCGAGAGCGAGGAGCGTGATATAGGATTTTTTTCCCCTCTCGATCGATGCGAATGCGTCTTTGTGAAGAAATTAAGAATGGAAGGACAGTGAACCTAGGTGCACAGCTGACAAAACATTGATATGCTGGGGATGAACTACTGCTACTAGGTTCTAGTAGTACTAGTTTCAGATTTCCAATGGATGGAATGCTTGCCGCCCTAGATGTATGTCTGTGGTGCCACCATATGTCTACTTTTATTAGTCAGTTATTAATCTTAACCGGTTAGTTAATTAGTTAGTTGGTTAGTTGATCAGGGGTGGTCTGGTCAGTGCTGCTGCTGCAACATGGACATGGACTGGCACTTCCCCGTTTAGATGCAAGCCAAAAACCAAAAATTTTCAAGATTCCCCGTCACATCAAATCTTGCGGCACATGTATGGAGTATTAAATATAGACGAAAAAAAACTAATTACACAGTTAGCCGAGAAATCGTGAGACGAATCTTTTAAGCCTAAATAGTCCATAATTGGACAATTTTTGCCAAATAAAAACGAAAATGCTACAGTAGCCAAAAGCCAAAAATTTTCGGAACTAAACGGGGCCTTAACATCTGCACTCACACTGTCACACACTGGACGTTAACATCTGCAGTGGCAGTGCACAGCACAGCTGCTGTCCAGCTGAGCTGCCATTGCACATTTGCACCTGGGCCTTGTTTAGATGCCACCCAAATTCCAAATTTTTTCACTCACTCTCCATCACATCAATTTTTAGCCGTTTGCATGGAGTATTAAATGTAGGTAAAAAAATAACTAATTACACAGTTTAGTTGGAAATCACGAGATGAATCTTTTGAGCCTAGTTGGTCCACGATTGAACAATATTTGTCAAATAAGACGAAAGTGGTACTATTCATCGAGTTGAAATTTTTTCGCAATCTAAACGAGGCCCTGGTCAGTGCTGTGTGATGGCGCAGGAATCTTAACTGAAGCAAGCGCTGGCTCATCACCAGATCGGACTTGAGAGCGTCAGAGCTCTGTCTGAGAACTAGACAGAACGGGGAAGAACGGACGGACAGCAGCACATCGCTTGCGCATCTACTGGAAATCTTGTGGGCACTACTACTACTCCTACCGAAAAGGCAAGGCTGCAGCTGCCAAAACGCCAAGCCTGTGCAGGGCAAGATGTGATGTGATCGATCCCAAGGGCAACTGGGCAAGGGCAATCAAAAGTGGAGGCAGCGTCGTCGTAGCAATGGCAAGGCGCCTGCCTGCCTGCCTGCCTGCTGGCTGGCTGGCTGGCTCTTGAGCAGCCGCACCGCACGTCACTGCAAGGGTGGTGGCTGTCTCTCTGCTGGTGACTGTACCCGAGCTGTGCTGAGCTGATGTACAGGTACTGCCGGCAACGTACGCCATCACTCTCGCTCGCTACTGGCGAAAGGGAGGCACGCTACGCTACGATCAAGGGTGGAGGAAGCTGAATTATTGAGTGAGAGAGAGAGAGAGAGGTCGTTGTTGGATTGATGGATGCCATGGCATATGGCTGGTAGTGGCTAGAGGGCAGCAGATCGAGGACACGGCAGGCAGCACTGCTAGCTGCGTCCTCCTCTCTCCAATCTCCATGCGGAGGAGGAGTACTACGGCATGGGTGATCATCATATTGCTAGCAGTGGTACTCGTTTAGCTCTATCTGTGTACCATTCATATGGTCCATCACATGCGCAGCACATGAGAGGCTGGGCATGGCGTTGGATGCATAACCGTGTACCACCAACCGCAGCCGATCGAGATCGATCGATGGCGGCGTCGATCAGGTCGGATCAGATCTTGTGCGGCGCGGCGACGTTTGTCGTGCATGCCATCGAGTTGCCCTGTTCATTCCATTTCCCCTCGGGCCTCGGCATGCATGCATGTCGCCGTGCCAGCGTACCAGTACGCACCTGGAGGGAGGCACACGCCACTCCAGCACCACATGGAGATGGAAGTGCAGTGCAGTGCAAGCAAATGCAACCTCCTCATCGATCTCGTGCATGGCTCAGAGCCATGAATGTGGTCATGGCCGCAGGCAGCTGGCTGGCTTCCCTGCAGGTAGGCTAGCTATCCTTGCTACAGCCTACTAGGCCGGACTACCTCACTCACCCTCATCAGTCATTGGTAATGCAGACAGCTTTTCTTCTCCATGGCACAAAGATGAGGATGAGGATGAGTTGATGCAAATGCACACAGCGCGCGCGCGCGCACACACACACACTCCTGACATGGTGCAGAAAACTACACATTCACCGCCAGTAGAGTAGGTACAGATGAACAGAAGATTCATGTGGGCATGACCAGGTAGTACTTGTGCCTATCTATCCAAATCCATGACCCTCCTCCATTCACCGCCAGCCAGAGGCACTGAAGCCGCCGTGATGAGGCAGCACCGCAGCCATGCAAAGCACACTAGCACAGCAATTGCTTTACGTTGCGTCAGCGATCAGAGAGATTCATCAGAGCAGAGGCAGAGCATCTGCTGGCCGGCTGCTGCGGCGGGGCGGAGCGGAGGCGGCCCGCGGTCGGGCGGCACCAAGCGCCTAGCGGAAGCCCATGCAGGGGCAGGCAGCCAGGCAGGGCGGCCAGCGGCAGCCGGCACACGAAACAACGCAACACGACGCGACGCGACGGCAGCGGCAGCGGTCAGGGGCAGTGCCATCATTCAAGAGGTTCGTTACGCTGGCTGGCATGGCAGGGAGCGGCAGGCAGGGCGGCAGGCGGCAGTGGCTGGTGAGCGTCCATGTCTTGGCAGAGGAGGGGCAGGGCGGGGCGCCAGGGCGTCGCCTGGTCCCCGGCATGGTCGGTCGTGTCCGTCGTCTCTTGTCCGTGTCCGCCCACCAGGTAAACTCCAAACTCCAGGCGACGCCTTTTAGTACTCTCACTAACAGCAAACAAATCGCTGTATATAATGATGATTTATTTAGTAGAACATACATACTCTTGCATGGTATACTCTAATCAATTGAGTACTCTGATCACCATTGGTACTTTTAAATTACATGTCTCTTCTGTCAAAGTGGTTAACCTAAAATACCTTTCTAAAAATACCCTTGGACGAGATGTGCTTGCAGTTTACTAGTTAGAATTAGTGTTTAAATCCTCCAGCTAAACCTCTTAATTGTTGTCGTTGGCAACAGCGAAGTGTGGCTATAGCCAGCTAAGACATTTAGCTTTTTAAAAAAAAAAAATTGGAAGAAAAAACATAGAACCTTGGAATTGATCTAGATCACTGGGACGTTAAAATGCACAGTGAAGAAGACTCTGACTATGGGAACGAGGTTCTTGTGCTGAAGTCAAGAAAAGGACCTAGTTCTCTAGTGTTGCCGCTTTATCGGGTAGTGGCTCTATTGAGAAGTTTTACAAGCTGGCTTCTATAGAAGAGTATGTTGATAATAATTGAAAGGAGTTAACCTCAACCAAAAGGTTCAAGCAAAGATAACCGCTTAGAAAAGAGAAGAGAGGAGGAATAGAGTTTGACATACAGTCAATTATTTTTATGAAGCTAATATTGCACATAATACAGCCCTTCTTCCTAGATTTGCCCATATGACTGAGGCCATTGGAGCCTTTGGTGGAGGTTTGAGAGGGCATGCTCCCTATGAGATGAGTGGACCATTTTTTAAGAAAAGGAAGGAAAAGGTGTCGGATGGATTAAAAAACCATAAGGAATCATGTGGCAGCTCACAGGCACTAGTACAGAAACGGGCTGTACTCCCGGTTCTTAATCCCCTTCAGTCCCGGTTTTGGAACTAGGAGCACGAATCCGGGACTAAAGGGCCCCTTCTTTAGTCCCGGTTTCGCGCCCGGGACTAAAGGTTGGTAATACCAACCGGGGCTAAAGAGGCCTCCCGGCCTGGCCACGTGGGTCGGCCCTTTAGTCCCGGTTGGTATTACCAACCGGGACTAAAGGTTTTCTTTTTTTTCTTTTTTTTGTTTCTATTTTCAATTGATGAATCGTTTTGGTTTTTGAATAGGTTTTCGAATACGCATTCTACGCTGCTAATAATATACGTATTCTACACGTTTATTATGTTCGAACATTTTGTACAAACTAAAGTATGAAACTAACGTATATATTACATGCTTATACATATATTGTACGTTATTTTATGTACATATAATATATATATATATATATATATATATATATATATATATATATATATATATATATATATATATATATATATATATATATATATATATTACAAATAAATCTTGCATTGTATATTTTATCATATCCTTGGGATAACAAATTCACTCCATCTGGTTTGGCTTCCATGTTTCGTTCATGTCATTGTAGAACTCGCCGGCGGGGTTTAGGACCTGGTCATTAAGAAATCCTGCTATGGTCTCTTGAATTGCTTTCAGTTGGTCACGTCGTATGACTTTTTCCTTCAACCATAGAGTCTTCAATAAAAGTTAAAGGAAAAGTATTAATATATATATATATATATATATATATATGTGTGTGTGTGTTGGTCACGTGATTACTTATATATATGAGCAATAAAAGAAATTGTGAATATATGAATATATTTATATAACGTACTTTGAGGTTCACTTCAGGAGTTCTTTTTGAGTACGCCATGAACTCGCAAACATAGTATCCGCAATAGTTGTTCCCCTGTTCTTGCCTCAGAACCCACTTTTACGAGAAAAAAGATCCGGTGAATTGAAAGCATGCATGGTGTTAATTGAATTATATATATATAAATGTAGCTAGTACTTACTTTGTGTGTGATTACATCCAGTAGCGCTTTGCACTGTTTCATGTGGTGTTCCTCAATAAAACTTTTCCAAACGCTGCGTCCAATAAAATAAAAAATTAATTTGACCTTTAATAATTGTTGCAGTTAAGAAATCGGGGTATATATAGTTGCTAGAGAGATCAAATTACCCTTGGATAATATCTATCATGTCTTGGTACTCTGTTTGCTCTTTTCTTAATGAGTTTTAGATGCTCAACCGACTATTGGCCATATCGATGACCATCAATATCCAGTGATTGCTGCATATGTTTTTATACACAAATATGATCGACATTAACTAGAGTCAACATATATATATGGGAGATAGCTTAGCTAGTATGCAAATAATTGAACAAATGTCCATATAATCGACATTAATTATTTAACACTCACTTGAAGTTGTAGGGGAAGAGTATGTCCTTGTTTTGTTGGTTCACTAAGAACCTCATGAGATTTTTTTTCTCGAGTTCAGCTTTCCATTGAGGGGGGATCAGGGTGTTTGAATACGATATTTGGATCAATGAAACCAACATCATTATCCTTTCTCTTTCTGAGTTCTGTCATCTTATATCTGCACATATAAAAATATAGTGTGAGGATATATAATTTATATATATACATGTAGCTTTATATATATACACTTTAATAGTAGAAAATAATCACACTTACAGACAATAGCAGCTAATGAGACTTTTGTTGAGAGAGTCCAGGTGGCATAGTTGGTGTAATTCTAAAAACTCGACATATATAACGCCATCGCCACGGAAGTAATGTTGATTTCTAACTCTGACAAAAATAAAGTTCTCTCCCCGTTCACACGCCGCCATGTACCACTTGTTTAGCAGGTACATTTGCGTACCCAGTTCACCTAAGGCCTCAGGGTTGTATAGACTCTTTTCATGTTCAAATTTCTTTCAAAGATTCACTTTCGGAGCAGATGGTCCTTCAGCGAGCACTTGGGCAAGGTCCAAACCGGTATCCTCGTAAAACCGAACCATTTCCTCAAAATCGACGTTCGGTAAATCTAAGTTTGAACCATATTCATTACGAATGACAAAAGGGGGGATTGATTGTTGCGATTGTTGTCCGAGTTGTGCAACACATTTCCCTACTCTGGTCTTTTTCTGCGCCGCCTCAAATGACTCGGTGAGAGAGCGGTCGTAGTTCGATTTTGGCCGAGTCTTTTGAGATTCCCGCTTTTCTGGTCCACCTTCTTTCTTAGAAGATCTGGAGCTAGGTAGAAGTACGGTTTCTCCGGGTTCTCCCTCGCTTCTCGTTGCTTGCTTACTTTTTTCGAAGAAACTTTTCACATCTTTTTATACTGCATCCTTTAATTCCTTTTCACTTTTCTTG
This sequence comes from Miscanthus floridulus, assembly GCF_019320115.1. Classification (NCBI taxonomy): domain Eukaryota; kingdom Viridiplantae; phylum Streptophyta; class Magnoliopsida; order Poales; family Poaceae; genus Miscanthus; species Miscanthus floridulus. Next base: position 34,340,170 of record NC_089586.1, on the reverse strand, counting down.
TAAGACAGTTTTTTGGGGAATAACTGGATTAGAGGAGGCTTTCTTCTTTGCCGGCTGGTGGGCCAACGGCTTCGTTTGCGGGGCGGACCTCTTAGGATCTGGCTGCTTCTTGATCATCAAGGGAGGTGGGGCAGCCGTTTGAGACCTCCTTGGAGGCGTTGGAGACGTGGCGGCGGTGGAGACCTCCTTGGAGGCGTTGGAGACCTCCTAGAGGTGGCGGCGGTGACGGCGTTGCATAATCAATGCCCGGAGCACTATGATGATATGAAGATTGAATAATTGAACTTAGGTTGGCGGAGGCCCTGCTATGTGATTACAAAAAAGAATAATTAGGTATAAGAAATTGTTATTATTAATCATGCATGTCAATAGAAAATTTGTGAAAAAATTATTTCGTTCACTTTTGTCCGCACCTATTGTCTGGCAGTTGAGGAAGCGGCGGTGGACTAGAGACCCCGAGAATAATGATGTAGCGCTTGCGCCATAGTATGAATGTCTTCTCTGCTTCTCCTAGAGTTTTCTCCCCATCACCTCCTGGAATGTCAAGAGCCAGATCACTAAAACCTTTGTTAACTCTATCCACTGAGATGCTAACGTATCCAGATGGTATTATTGCCCCATGGATTCTTGGTGTCTTGGTAGGATCTAGAGGAGAAAAAACACCGAGAGCCACCATGATTGTGGCATTCTCTTTTGAAATATGTAGCTCACATGATGGAAACGGTGCAGTGATGTCATCCATGAGGAAACGTAGCATTGCGTCATCTTGATTTGGTAACTCCATGGAAGCGCAGCTGCTTTTCAACTGATCAGGGGGGCTAATATTAATGTTGATTCTGGATCTGATGCCTGCCTTTGGGCACTCATTGCTATTTGCACTTGCTTTATGATTTCGTCCTGCATTCTAGCTTGCATGTCTTTTTTGCGCTCCTGTGCTTGAAGCAACGCCTCCCATGACCCACGAACCAATTCCTCCAACCTACTGATCCACGCTGCATCCTCATCCTTCCTTCTCTGCTGGCTTCTGTAGGTATCTCTATTGTCAGGGAAACCATGCTCCCAAGAAATGTTCCCTCCTAAACCTCTCGTTCGGCCACTGTGTTCAGTGGTCCTGAGGGCATACGTCAGTTCATCCTTCTCTCTATTGGGCCTAAATGCACCAATAGCTTTAGCTTGTAGAGCATAAGAAAATCTTTGTGTTGCTCTTTCGAGTTTTGTGCCATGAACCAGCTTCCCGGTCTCTAGGTCCAGTCTTCCCCCATGAGTGAAAAACCAATTCTTCGCGCGTTTGGGCCAATTGAGTGATTCTGGTGTGATACCCTTGGCAAGAATGTCCACTTCCATTTTTTCCCACTTGGGAATGGCAGTCGCGTAGCCACCTGATCCCATGCCATGGTGGTATACCTTCTATCGGGCATTCTCTTGGTTCCTTCTCACCCGTTCCTCACCCTCTTCCGATGTACAAAATTATTCCAGTAGGGCCTCAACTTCACGAGCGGGCCACTAGTATTGAAATTGGGTGTTAGGTTCTTCTTGACGTATTTCGTGTATAGGGATTTCTTTCAAGTCTGAAATTGTGTGGCCATCTTCTTCATAGCCCACTTTCGAACTAGTTCCTTCAATTCATCATCGTTGATAGCATCATAATCATCTGCTTGCAACGTGAAATGATGAAGGATATCATCCCAAATTAAATTCTTATCAAGATCAGAGACAAAACTAACATGAGGCTATTGATCTTTTGCTTCCATTCACGGGCACTGATCGAAAGTCTGTCCCTTACAAGGCACCCACAGTGTTGCACGAATTTTCTTGCATGTGGACCAAGTGGTTCGCCTGTCTCGATATTGAATTCTAATATTATGTAGTGCCCCTCCAATGGTTTTTTCGGGCCTCGAATATTTTTGCTTTTCGCCATTGTGGTCGTCGATCCAGAGGGCTACGTATAAAAAAGAATAAATAAATACCATGTGTACACATAATAGATGATAAATATTCAAATATATATATATATATAATATTCAAATATATATATAAATATATATACCTCGCTAGTATTTTCTTGCACAATATTTTCTTGGTTATCTTCAAGAGTCAGGTATTAACTCCCGTCATCTACATCCTGCTGGTCACCATCGGCAAATTGAGTGCCGGTGTTGATAATATCCATCATTTCTTTATCCATCTTGTCTCTGGGGGCAGCCATCTAGCTTTTACACCACTAGATATATCTATAAATAATAAAAACTATATCTATCAAATATCCATCAAATTCTAGCTCAAAAACATGTTTAAATAAATAACCATCCGTACTAGTTGACCTTGCTTTCATGAAAAAATTAATTCTAAAAAATAAAAGGCATGATTTCTAAGTATTTTATTTCATGGAAAAATTAATTCTAAGTGACCTGTTCAACAAAATTGAGAAAAAACACACGCTCTTATGACCTCACACATCTTCTAAGATCACGTAAGCTTCCGTACTAGTTGACCTTGCATACGTGATCATCTCGGCGGGCATTTCTCCACCGGACGGCACCGTACTTGGCCATGGAAGAGCTCTGATTCTACGAGGAAGGGAACACGGTCTTCCACGACCGTTGCCGCTCTCCCTCATAGAATCAAAGCTCCTCCTTGACATCTGTTACCGCTCGGTAGAGAACATACTAGCCGAGATGAACACGGTCTGTAAGTTCAACTAGTACGGATTTTCTACAATTTTCTAACTAGTCCACGCCAAGGAGGCGGAGGTATGCCCGCATGAGTACGAGAACTACGTGCCCTGCTACTACAACGTCATGGACGCCGCTGAACGTCTCGGATCTAGGGGCCGGCGTCGTCATAAGCGCAAAATCACATTACAAGATGAGACACCGGGCCACGCCTGTTCTCCCTTGAGCTCGATGGCTCAGCGCAAAATCACATTACAAGATTGCCGGCATGAGGGCTCGGCACACGCATCCATCCGATTACAAAAGGTTGGAGCAATTAATCCATCAAAAACGGATTATATATGGTGGCGACGGTGGCTCACATCCAAGGTGTCAAACTCAAGGTCCAGCTCCTGCAGCCAAAAAACATGTTAGAGACTTAGACTTTACTAAAAAACAGTAATAATCTATTTCATTACAGGACTAGGAAGCTATCACTATTCCTACAATCTGAAAGAATATTTTGCCTCTTAAGAGCAGTAAGTATGGTTAGGTAAAATCAAATATCGCCATGCAAAAGTAGCAGACTAGCTAAATTGTTACCATCAACCTCAAGTGGCATGGGTGATTGACCGGTAATAACAGTGGTACACGTCTTTGCCATTTAATTTGATCATCGACACGCACATGCAAATACATATTACAGTACAAGACATCGGAAGCGAATGGGGTATTCTTGCATGGATGAAATTCTACCTGGCAGGCAACAACCAAACATGACCTATTTGTCAAAGCTCCTAGAGCAGCTCCCAGAGTTGGAGACCTCTTCTAAACTACGGTTTGCAGAGTCGTTCCGTGGAACTAATTTTTTACGGAGAACAAGATGGTGGGATATGGAAAAATATTTTCTTGGTTCACTTTCTTCACAAAGGTTATTCTAGAAAATCATTGTCAGGCAAATTCACTTTCTACACACACACAAAATCCTTTCAAGAGGACCTTTATCCAGCAGGCCACAAAAGTATCTGTATTTTGAGAGGATGGCAAGATGATTGTATCAAGTTGTTCTTAAGACCAGACAGCCTAAATTTATTTGCAATGAATTATACCACCTCCTATTCCACAAGTTGATTTGTACGTGGACCTCCTATTTATTATGTTTAGGGAAAAAGTTCTCGACCAACATATATAGATTACTAGCGAATCAATGCAAACACGAGTATAATGTATACACAATACAGGCAGTTGGGCACAAGAAAAATAGAATCTTGTGGTGAACTTGTTTTCTTCGCTGTCCTAGACTCCTGCTGATCCGGCACTCGACGAAGATTAGCCACCAGTCCACCACAAGATAGCAGGACAAGCACTCGACAGCTAGCACCAAATCGAAGCGATACATTCATTGAGCAACGGCACTGAACGAGTTGGCCATACAACAGCAAGAGATTTGAACGAGTGCAGAGGAAGAGGGAGACCGGGCCAAACCTACTGCGGATCTTGGAGAAGGCTCAGGCGCGCTCTAGTGAAGCAGCGCGCGCGGGGAAGGCTTGGGCGTGCTCCGGTGAGGCAGCGTGGGGAAGGCTCCGGAGCTCCTCGTCCTCGAAGGTGCGGCAGCACAGGGAAGGCTCGGGTGCGCTCTGGTGGTCGCTGGGGGCGGCGGCGGGGAAGGCTCGGGCGTGCTCCGGTGAGGCAGTGCGGGGAAGGCTCCGGGGCTCCTCGTCCTCAAAGGTGCGGTAGCGCGGGGAAGGCTCGGGCGCGTTCCGGTGGTCGCTGGGGGCGGCGGCGGGGAAGGCTCGGGCGCGCTCCAGTGAGGCAGCGCGGAGAAGGCTCCAGGGCTCCTCGTCCTTGATCTGGTGGAGAAGAGAGGTGACGGCGTGGTGGACACAGAGAGGAAGAGAAGGGAGAAGGGCGTGGTTTATAAAGGGAGATCTTTAGTCCCGGGTGATGGTTAGAACCGGGACTAAAGGTTCTTTAGTAGTCTCGGGTGATAGTTAGAACCGGGACTAAAGGCTCTTTAGTCCCGGGTGATGGTTAGAACCAGGACTAAAGGTCTGAGCTTTAGTCCTGGGTGTAGCCACGGCCCGGGAGTAAAGGTGATTTTGGCGGGCCACAAAAACGCAGCCCACCTTTAGTCTCGGGTGGTTGATCCACCCGGGAGTAAAGGTGGGCTGCAGTTTGGCTTACCACCGGTTTCTAAAAGTTTTTCCTTTTTTATATATTTGTTTTATATAAATATGCAGAGAGTTGTTAATTGCCTAGTAAATAAAATATTAGCAAAAAAATTATAAAAGGAATTCCTGGACCTGGTTTTGCATTATTGTACATAAGAAAAATTTGTAACCTAAACTCTTTTATTTTACCGTATAAATATTTAACATAGTGTAAATAATAATCATAATTTTCACCATGCAAAAATGTACTACTTAATTAAAATCATTAAAACTATTGCTTTTCGACAAGAAATTAGTTCTCACATCTTATTGACGTTGAAAATTCATTTAAACCGTAGAAAATATGAAAACACGACAAAAAAAATCTGAAGTCGCAATTATTACATAATAGGTCTAATACATCACCATATCAAGTCGGGACTAAAACAATTTTTTCACATCAGATGCATTGCTTTTGCTTTTTGCTTTGTGCGACATGGAAATCCCACCATCAAACACAAATTTAATATGAATATAGAAAAAAAAGAAACACCTAATAAACATCTCTGAATTCATAATTATTACATTATTACATAATACCTCTAATACACACTGTTAAATATCACTATATATATCAAGCGGGCACAGTAGTGAACTTCTTCTTAACGTATATCCCTTGGTTATGATCGTGTCGTAACCATGGAGTGTCCTCATCATTTAGCTGGATGCTTGGTGTAACACCCCGGTGTTACGACCTTATTTAGCGCCGCGATTTAGGCCTAAGTAAAACTTTCGAAACGAGTTTCATGAATTTTTTATTTAAAATATACGGGAAGCGATAAGCGAAGCTTGTGTAAATTAGTAAACCATTGTAAAAGTTACGACGGACGAACGTGCTCTAAAGCAAAGTGCTGTTACGGCGATATATATATAAGAGTGCCTGAGCCAGAAGCACGTGGTCCTGCTTTCGAGTCAACTCGTGTCAATTTCACCGTGCTGTTCTTGTTTTGATAGAGTTGGTCGGAACCACGCACGTCTCCCTACCACTACGGTTCCCTTCTTTGTTTTTCTCTGCTGGTCGTGTCGAGACTCACCAAGCCTTGGCCTCGTCCTTCCTTGTCTCCGTCTGTCCTCGCTTGTCTGTGGCTATATGTGCCTGCTCCGTGGTGTCTTTTTCGGCAGGGCAATCAGTGTCGCTGACTGCCTCGGCTGCCTTTATCCGACCCTATTTTCCTCTTTCTTTTACCAGGACAGCAGCCGGAGCCGTCCACACCAATGCTTTTCCCCTTCTCGGTTCCTGCCCATGCCCTGTCCTCGCTAGGCCACCGGGTGCCACCGAGGCATAGCCGCCCACGCCCTGCCTCCTCGCAGCCGCAGTCTCGCCGGCATCCGTGCCACTCCCCTATCTCCGAGCACCCAGCCAAGGCCGTGCCTTCACCGTGGAATGCTTCACCTTTGGCTCACTCTTCCCGCAGCGCCCGCCGGGGCCACACCGTCCGGTGCCAGGCCTCCCTCGTGCGAGCGCTGCTTGGCCGCTACCGTGCCCCTTCCTCTGCTTGTCCACGCCACTGTTTCCCTGTCTGGACGCCGAGCCCGGGGAGCTCCTCAGCCACTGTCCCGTACACGCGCATCTCCACAGTCACCGTGCCTTCCCCAACACCGAGCATGCCATGCCCTGAACCGGTGCCCGAGCACGCCGTGCGGAGCACCACGCCGGGTGTCGACTCTTTGGCCACGCCTGCTCCTGCGCATCTCACGGTTCCGCAGCACCGCGACCCGCTCCACTACCACGCGCGAGATCCATGGTGTTTTCCCCCTCCAGCGCTTTCCTCTTCCTTCTCCGCGAGCGAGTCCCGTCCACATTCAGCTTTGCCCGCTGCTCCACGACTCTTCCCTCCGGTCGCGCCAGGGCTACGTGTCGAGCCGCCACGGTACCTGCTGCCCCACCAAAACCCACGCCGTCCCGCCGCAGCGTCCGCTGCTGCCTCTTCCGGTTTCTCACGCGTGCGCACGCCTCCACCTCTGTGCCGCATGCCGAAGCGCCCTGCCGTGGAGCCGTTCCGTCCCCGCGTCACACGTCCTCGCCATGGCCACGCCTCACGCCGCGCGAGCACCAGCGTCCTGCTATCATAGCCCCACGCCGCTGCTCCACGTCGCACCTAGAGCGCAGTCCCGCGCCTGGAACACCGCACCGTGTGCGAGCGCGCGTGACTTGGACGAGCCGCAACCGCCCGCGCCCCGGTCCCGCTGCTCCTCGGCCCGCTGCCGTCCGAGCTTCCATCAGCGGCTGTGCCTCTTGCCGCCGGTGCCATGGTGCTTGCTGCGCCATGGCCACCACCGCCGACCGCACATCTGGATGCGTCGCTTCCGTGGCCAGTGATTGGTCCCCAGTGCTTGCTCTATGTTGAGGGATGAAGACAGGGGTAAGAGTTCAAGTAGATTTTTGTACGGGGGTTCTCGATGCAAAATACTAGACTCATTTAAACAGTACATTAGTACCGTGGAGTGATTTAGAGAAAGTTCAGGGGCTTTTACGCAATTTGCCATCGTGCTGGGCTCAACCGCACATAGGCCGACCGCTTCCAGTCGCTGGGCCATTGGTCGCGCGCCCTGCGCCTAGGCCGCTGCCTACGCTGGGCCGCGCGCCTGCCTTGGGCCGCTTGCGCCTAACACGCCTTGGCCGCTGTCCTGCTGGGCTAGCCGGCTGCTCACCCGCGTGCCCCGCTAGGCCAGCCTGCCATCGCTTGTTGGGCCGCTAGCCACACGCGTCCATGGGTCGTCCGCCGCCTGCACACCGTTGGGCCGAGGTCAGGCCGTCGGCCTCTTTGATTTCTAGGGCGATTTCTCATTTAGCTTATAAGATGAATTTGTAAAATCAAAATAAAATAGTATAGGAATCCAAAAATGGTGAAACCAGTTTTGTTGAGTTCCTAAAATCCTGCTCTACCTACTAGTATAATTTGTTCACATAGTTTGGTAATATTTTTGGGAGCTATATAATTAATCTAAGATACTTAATATTGAAAAATATAAACTTGTAGGAACTTCCGTGATGAATTGGTAATAGTATTGGATCAGACATCTTTACAGTAGGTTTCTAGCAATATTAGCTGTTCACCGTAATTTTTGTAGCTCTAAAATAATTAGTTGCTAGGTAAATAATAATGGCCTATTGCGAATAAAGAAACACCGTTGGTTTATATAACTAAACTAATTGTTGGGAAATAACGCCTTATCCGACAACGGGTATATGTAGCCTAAGTATGGTCGTCATTAGAACTAGCCGTTATCTCAAGAGGCGTACGTCGTATGTTATGAGTCACGATTGCAGTTGATTAATTACATCCTTGCATTGCATCGTATGCATATCATATAGGTACGATGATGGATCAACGGATCGATCGAAGGATGATTGCAAATCCGAAGGTAGTGTACTAGTATTCTCTCCAGGAGATGCTGCAATGGGCTTGTTATCCAGCAGATGGTGGATGATCTGAAGATGCAGATATTAACTTTTAATATATCTTACCCAGGCAAGCCCCGGTGCACAACACCTACTTTCTATAGTTTAAATTATATTTGTGCATTAAGTTTTAAGGAGTTGAATGAAACCCACTTACATATACATCTTTATCCCTATGAGTCTTACTAGTATGATAGGATCATGTAGAATGCTATGCTATAGGACTCCAGTAGAAGTCGAGTGATTGACTGTCACTCGCGAGAGATAGGAAATATATTATTGGATTACTATCACTTTGAAAATATGAAAATGGTGGAAAGAAAAATGGTGACCGGGCAGGGATATGGTTTGGGTATTGGTGAGTGTAAGGAGTTGTGTCGCCGTGGACACGGGGCATAGCTTGGTTACACTGTTTTTCCCTGTCTAGTCGGTTAAGGACCGTTCGTTGCATAAGACTCTAGGCAGGTCATAGACTTATTATCCCAAGCACATACTTGTGTATGGGCGCTTGGAAGACTTGTTGCTCTCTTGTCGTGGATCCGGCTTTTTCCGGACCGACTGTTAGGGTTTGTTTTTGGTGGAGGTCCTTGCACCGCACTGAGTCCGAGACTTAGGGGCGGGGGCTTGGAGTCCTAGTTTGGACGGGGACCTAGACACCTGGGATAGGAGAGTGATGGGTTGGTCCTACTTGTGCCTGGGGTATAAGCGGGGCGTGTGTTTTCGGGGTACCCAGCTGGGGGCATTGATTCATGAATTGCCGGGCTATCTGGTACGGCTTGTCTATGGTTTAGCATCGTAGTAAGAACTGAAAGATGAAAGATGGAAGATGGACAAAGGTAATCTGATTGCTTACCACCTGCTTGAAAGTAGCATAGATGCTTACATAGAATGGTTAGTTAATGAACCAATGCGGCTATTAATGAAAATCGAATATAAGGATGCACGCTTAGTAATGCTTCCTACAAATGCAACCCACAAGCCAGATAGCCTTGCATATCCTTGGAGTCTTTTCTTTCCTCCTATCGGGTAAGTCTTGCTGAGTACAATTGAGTACTTAGGGTTTTATTCCCCCTGTTGCAGGTGACAGGTGGATGCTTAAGCTGACTCTTGTGTGTGGATTCCTCCTGGTGGGCTCAGCGAGGATTTCCTTTACGCTGCGATCGTAGTTGTTATTTATAACTCTCACCAAATGCTTTTATAAATGAAGGTTTCATAATCTGTTGTCGTAGTTTGTATATCAATACTTTATCATGTCATGAATAGATATTTATTTCCGCTGTAACTCTGTTCACATGTTTATATTCTGCTATTTAATTAAATGATTCATAACTCTGATAATATGATTACATTATGCTATTATAATAATAAATGTTATCCTCTGATGTTGTATTAAAAGTGATGTAAGAAATGGTTAAGAATGATGTAAGCTTTATTCTCTCATTTGTGATCCTGATGGCGAAAATGTGGATTTTCGGGTTCTCCCCAAGGGTGTGCCCAACGGAACTAAGTAATTTAGTGTTCTCTCTTGAGTGCTTAGTGTCTAATGGAAGACAAGCACTCCTATGAGGCATTAGATTAGGCGGTTCTGCCGCAGGTGGTATCAGAGCGTAAATGAGGAAATAAGGCTTCGAAAACCTTTTCTAAACTAAAATTTGACAACAAATTCCTTTCAAAAAGTTAGGACGTTTGTATGCGAAGTTATACAAGTAGCCCTATTACTATGGTTATGTATCCAGGATAGATGGCACTTTGCTGACTTAGATAGGATTAATCAAGTTTTCTGCAGGTACACTGACTCGAGCATAGTTTGATAGTATCGACTAGTTACAGGGAGAGAACGATGTGCCATAAATCTGAGAACGGTTGCCCTATATGTTGGCAATAGTGGAAGGACATATAGGATGTGCATTCATGCATATCCTGTTTATGCATTTTTAGTGCCGTATTGCTGCTAGATACGCCATCCGTAGGTGTCGTGCGTGTCGTATTGTGCACGACTACCTCGTCCCTGTTCCCGAAGTAGGTCTGCATTTTGGCTTCGTGCTCCGCATTCGCCCGTGGTTCACGCCGGTCATGACCCGAGTCTCCCCATACCCTTTTCTACGCTCTTGTCGGACCCTTGCCCTATAGTCGTACTAGTCAGTAATGGCATCGCACGTCGCTCGCCTCGAACGCACGGAATTTGGTCGATCCGCCATAGTGATCTCACGCGGGAACCCTAGTGAACCACGCCAGGACCACTGAACGCTCCACCTTTATAAGTAGAGCCTGGCTTAGCCATTGGTACCACCACTCGGCGCACTTTAGCTCACTTAGCTTTTCCTTTGAGCCAGCTTTTTGGTTAGCCTTCCTTGCAACCACCGCCAAAGATGGCAGGAGCCTAGGTTAGTACCTACTACATGAACGTTGAGGGTTTTCCTAGAATCCTGTATGCCACCCTGCAAAAGCTCGGAGTCAATGATCGCCCTGAGTATGAGGGCCATGAGTATGAGGAGCATGGCACTAAGCGGTGTGAGGTTACTGTCTACATCGAGAAGAGTGAGAAGTTTCCTGACCTCACTGAAGCCTAGAGTGTGACCGCGACTGGGTTTCGCTTTGTCGACACCTACCAGGTTGTGGCCCACAAAGCCTTGCAGTACCTCTGCCAGATCTATGAGAAGCCCATTGCCCGTACCCCCATGTGGTTCTTTCCTCCTTTGGACAAGAGTCGGCGGGCATGGAGGGCTTTGCAAGGATGAGATGTGCAAGAGGACAGTCCCACCGTGGTGCACTTGACTGCGTACCTACTCGCTCTAGATGAGCAGTACGACCATCAAGCCTTGGAGCTGAGGGCGTGCCTTCGGCGCACTGAGATCTTCAACTGGATGCTCCAGGTGCAGCTCACCAAAGCGCATGCCAGCGCTACAGCTGCTGAGAGCCAAGAGGCTGCCATGGAGGAAGTTCTAAAGGAGGCCGAAGATTGGCATATTCATCAGCTGTGGGTGGCCTATCTTGTCACCAGGGCCGAGCGGAGGACGCTGGCTACTAAAAGGCAGGATGCCCCGATTTTGGAAGGGATCCCTATCCACCCGCCAGAAAGAAGAAGAACCAGTGTAGCAGTACCGCCCGCACCTCCACCCTCAGACGTGTTGGAAGAAGAACCCTTGATTCCTCTCACTCAGCCGTTGCCCCACGAGGATGTAGACTAGTTGCCTTGGGACGTTGTGCCCGTAGTAGTAGTGTTTTTCATTGATGTCCCCGGTATTGTACTCTTGCCGTTGTTGTCGTCTGTAGTTGTTGAGCTCGTTTGACCGTAGGTGAATGTTGTGTCATGAATGGAGCCTGAATGCCTATACGTTGTACCCATATAAGGTCGTTGGAATATGCATTTTAATTATTTCGCTGTGTTTATTGCGTTCATTTACTTTAAGTCTCGTTAGACGTGCTCTAAGTTTTCAAGGGTGATGTTAAGTGAGTTATAAGAGAAGTTGTCATTCAGATACCAGCAGATCAACCATGATTGGATAATATAGGACACTTTATCGGCTAATTGTGGGTGTCCCAGCAGAACACTTGAATCTTTTTAAAACAAATCCGTCGTTGGATTTGAATTCCTTGTCCCTTGTTGTGGAGGGAAACCTTTGTTGTTCAATTTTTTCCCTTGCGATACCCCTTACTCTGTGGTCTATGACCCCACTGCCTTCATGGCGTGTAAGTTGGTAGTAGTTGCCTGGTTAATAGCTTACGGTGCCGCAACAAAATCGAGGGCTCCCTATGGAACAGCTACCACATGGTGATGCTGCTCGGCATGCGCTGGTATCGAGGTTATTGACCAAGTACCTTTGCCGAGTTACACCGCCGTACCATTTTGTTTTAAAAATTTTCTCCTTGGAAATGTTCAGGTGTTCAAACAGGAAATCCACAACGGGGTGATGTAGAAGTGTTCTCTCAAGGTAAACAAGAGATGGTTTTGGAGGAACAAAGTATGACATGGTCTTAGTCTACTTGAAAGCCGGATGTGGTCGAGTAAAGGAAAGAAAAAGAAGAGTAGTAAGGAAAGTTAGCGGTGGATAGTTGGGAGTAATTAGAAAGTCTGAGTGGACGTCTTAACCCAAGCCCTATGCTTAGTTGCTCACGCTACGCATGCTGGGTCATTACGCTGCGTGCCCTGCAAGCGCCGCCTATATCGGGTCTTTAGCTCCCTGTTTTCGCGTGGCCGCGGCATCGTGCAGTGCTCGCCGTCTTTGTGCACTGTGCGTTCCTCCTTTTTCCCAACGTCCGGTCGGCTCTCGACTCTCGTGCCTTCATCCTTGTACTGGACCCCCCATTTCTCTTTCCCTTCCTTCTTCTTTTGGGTGACACGGCCGCCCGCACGCCTGTCTCGTCGAGCGGAACCCCTCTCTTCTCCTTTATTTCCCCCTCCGCCGCTCGCACAGGAAGCGCACCATGTCTTCGACCTTATCTCCACAGCATGCACCATCTATGTACCCCAATCCCACCGCATCTACCGTCGGTGTGTTGTTTTCCCCTCTCTGTCCGCCTATATAAGATACCCTTGGTCCTTGCTCTTCTTCTTCATCCCCATTCCTCTCACATTCACAGCAGAACTACGAAATCTAGGCGACGTTGTGAAGCTAGGTTCGTCTGTCTGAGATGATGGTGTGATCTGAGAAGAAGAAAGGATCTGGTTCATTGAAGAAGTTCAAGTTCCCTTGGTTAGTTGGCCTTAGGATTCACGATGTTTTACTTCTCAGTCGATTGTTTCTGGATCTATTGGTGCTACGCCATGACTTGGATAATCATCTTCTTGTTGTTTCTCCATTGTCCTCATCTATCTCGACTTTTGGAGTACGTCTTGGTTGTACCAGGTTGCTCTTAACCATGTGTCCCTAGATCCCCATGTGTTTTAGTATTCGAAGTCGTGTAATCTATCATGTAATCCCTGATCTACAAAATGTAATCGTGTTTTCCCCTTCTGGTTCTTGCTTCGAATCTCGGGACGAGATTCTTTTTAAGGGGGGTTGGTTGTAACACCCCAGTGTTATGACCTTATTTAGCGCCACAATTTAGGCCTAAGTAAAACTTTCGAAACAAGTTTCGCAAATTTTTGATTTAAAATATACGGGAAGCGATAAGCGAAGCTTGTGTAAATTAGTAAACCATTGTAAAAGTTACGACGGACGAACGTGCTCCAAAGCAAAGTGCTATTACGACGATATATATATAAGAGTGCCTAAGCCAGAAGCACGTGGTCCTACTTCCGAGTCAACTCGTGTCAATTTTTCCGTGCTATTCTTGTTTTGATGGAGTTGGCTGGAACCGCGCACGTCTCCCTGCCACTGTGGTTCCCTTCTTTGTTTTTCTCTGCTGGCCGTGTCGAGACTCACCAAGCCTTGGCCTCGTCCTTCCTTGTCTCCGTCTATCCTCACTTGTCTGTGGCTGTATGTGCCTGCTCCGTGGTGTCTTTTCTGGCAGGGCAATCAGTGTCACTGACTGCCTTGGCTGCCTTTGTCTGACCCTATTTCCTCTTTCTTTTACTAGGACAGCAGCCGGAGCCATCCACACCAATGCTTTTTCCCCTCCTCGGTTCCTGCCCGTGCCCTGTCCTCGCCAGGCCACCGGGTGCCGCCGAGGCACAGCCGCCCATGGCCTGCCTCCTCGCAACCGCAGTCTCACCGGTGTCCGTGCCACTCCCTGTCTCCGAGCACCCAGCCAAGGCCATGCCTTCACCGCGGAATGCTTCACCTTTGGCTCACTCTTCCCGCAGCGCCCGCTAGGGCCACACCGTCCGGTGCTAGGCCTCCCTCATGCGAGCGCTGCTTGGCCGCTGCTGCGCTCCTTCCTCTGCTTGTCCATGCCGCCGTTTCCCTATCCGGACGCCAAGCCCGCGGAGCTCCTCGGCCGCTGTCCCGTACACGCGCATCTCCACAGTCGCCGTGCCTTCCCCAGCACCGAGCATGCCATGCCCTGAACCGGTGCCCGAGCACGCCGTGCGGAGCACCACGCCGGGTGTCGACTCTCTGGCCACGCCTGCTCCTGCGCATCTCACGGTTCCGTAGCACCGCGACCCGCTCCACTACCACGCGCGAGATCCATGGTGTTTTCCCCCTCCAGCGCTTTCCTCTTCCTTCTCCACGAGCGAGTCCCGTCCACATTCAGCTTTGCCCGTTGCTCCACGACTCTTCCCTCCGGTCGCGCTAGGGCTATGTGTCGAGCCGCCACGGTACCTGCTGCCCCACCAAAACCCACGCCGTCCTGCCACAGCGTCCGCCGCTGCCTCTTCCGGTTTCTCACGCGTGCGCACGCCTCCACCTCTGTGCCGCATGCCGAAGCGCCCTGCCGTGGAGCCATTCCGTCCCCACGTCACACGTCCTCGCCGTGGCCACGCCTCACGCCGCGCGAGCACCAGCGTCCTGCTATCATAGCCCCACGCCGCTGCTCCACGTCGCGCCTAGAGCGCAGTCCCGCGCCTGGAACACCGCACCGTGTGCGAGCGCGCGTGACTTGGACGAGCCGCAACCGCCCGCGCCCCGGTCCCGCTGCTCCTCGGCCCGCTGCCGTCCGAGCTTCCATCAGCGGCTGTGCCTCTTGCCGTCGGTGCCATGGTGCTTGCTGCGCCATGGCCACCACCGCCGACCGCACATCTGGATGCGTCGCTTCCGTGGCCGGTGATTGGTCCCCAGTGCTTGCTCTGTGTTGAGGGATGAAGACAGGGGTAAGAGTTCAAGTAGATTTTTGTACGGGGGTTCTCGATGCAAAATACTAGACTCATTTTAACAGTACATTAGTACCGTGGAGTGATTTAGAGAAAGTTCAGGGGCTTTTACGCAATTTGCCATCGTGCTGGGCTCAACCGCGCATAGGCCGACCGCTTCCAGTCGCTGGGCCATTGGTCGCGTGCCCTGCGCCTAGGCCGCTGCCTACGCTGGGCCGCGCACCTGCCTTGGGCCACTTGCGCCTAACACGCCTTGGCCGCTGTCCTGCTGGGCTAGCCGGCTGCTCACCCGCGTGCCCCGCTGGGCCAGCCTGCCATCGCTTGTTGGGCCGCTAGCCACACGCGTCCATGGGTCGTCCACCGCCTGCACACCGTTGGGCCGAGGTCAGGCCGTCGGCCTCTTTGATTTCTAGGGCGATTTCTCATTTAGCTTATAAGATGAATTTGTAAAATCAAAATAAAATAGTATAGGAATCCAAAAATGGTGAAACCAGTTTTGTTGAGTTCCTAAAATCCTGCTCTACCTGCTAGTATAATTTGTTCACATAGTTTGGTAATATTTTTGGGAGCTATATAATTAATCTAAGATACTTAATATTGAAAAATATAAACTTGTAGGAACTTCCGTGATGAATTGGTAATAGTATTGGATCAGACATCTTTACAGTAGGTTCCTAGCAATATTAGCTGTTCACCATAATTTTTGTAGCTCTAAAATAATTAGTTGCTAGGTAAATAATAATGGCCTATTGCGAATAAAGAAACACCATTGGTTTATATAACTAAACTAATTGTTGGGAAATAACGCCTTATCCGACAACGGGTATATGTAGCCTAAGTATGGTCATCGTTAGAACTAGCCGTTAGCTCGAGAGGCGTACGTCGTATGTTATGAGTCACGATTGCAGTTGATTAATTACATCCTTGCATTGCATCGTATGCATATCATATAGGTACGATGATGGATCAACGGATCGATCGAAGGATGATTGCAAATCCGAAGGTAGTGTACTAGTATTCTCTCCAGGAGATGCTGCAATGGGCTTGTTATCCAGCTGATGGTGGATGATCTGTAGATGCAGATACTAACTTTTAATATATCTTACCCAGGCAAGCCTCGGTGCACAACCCCTACTTTCTACAGTTTAAATTATATTTGTGCATTAAGTTTTAAGGAGTTGAATCAAACCCACTTGCATATACATCTTTATTCCTATGAGTCTTACTAGTATGACAGGATCGTGTAGAATGCTATGCTACAGGACTCCGGTAGAAGTCGAGTGATTGACTGTCACTCGCGAGAGATAGGAAATATATTATTGGATTACTATCACTTTGAAAATATGAAAATGGTGGAAAGAAAAATGGTGACCGGGCAGGGATATGGTTTGGGTATTGGTGAGTGTAAGGAGTTGTGTCGCCGTGGACACGGGGCATAGCTTGGTTACACTGTTTTTCCCTGTCTAGTCGGTTAAGGACCGTTCATTGCATAAGACTCTAGGCAGGTCATAGACTTATTATCCCAAGCACATACTTGTGTATGGGCGCTTGGAAGACTTGTTGCTCTCTTGTCGCGGATCTGGCTTTTTCCGGACCGACTGTTAGGGTTTGTTTTTGGTGGAGGAGGTCCTTGCACCGCACTGAGTCCGAGACTTAGGGGCAGGGGCTTGGAGTCCTAGTTTGGACGGGGACCTAGACACCTGGGATAGGAGAGTGATGGGTTGGTCCTACTTGTGCCTGGGGTATAAGCGGGGCGTGTGTTTTCGGGGTATAAGCGAGGATTTCCTTTACGCTGCGATCGTAGTTGTTATTTATGACTCGCACCAAATGCTTTTATAAATGAAGGTTTCATAATCTATTGTCGTAGTTTGTATATCAATACTTCATCATGTCATGAATAGATATTTATTTCCACTGTAACTCTGTTCACATATTTATATTCCGCTATTTAATTAAATGATTCATAACTCTGATAATATGATTACATTCCGCTATTATAATAATAAATGTTATCCTCTGATGTTGTATTAAAAGTGATGTAAGAAATGGTTAAGAATGATGTAAGCTTTATTCTCTTATTTGTGATCCTGATGGCGAAAATGTGGATTTTCAGGTTCTCCCCTGGGGTGTGCCCGACGGAACTGAGTAATTTAGTGTTCTCCCTTGAGTGCTTAGTGTCTAATGGAAGACAAGCACTCCTATGAGGCATTAGATTAGGCGGTTCTGCCACACTTGGGTCTTTGTTCATTGTGAAGGGTGGAATTCGGTCATCCTTTTCATAATCTTCTGATATGTCTGACTTGTCTTCAATTCCGACGATGTTTCTTTTCCCTGAAAGAACTATGTGGTGCTTTGGCTCATTGATTGGGTCATTGTTGTTTTTCCCTCTCTTCGGTTTTGTAGACATGTCCTTGACATAGAACACCTAATTCACATCCTTAGCAAGGACAAATGGTTCGTCTTTGTACCCAATATTGTTGAGGTCCACGGTTGTCATTCCATACTAGTTGTCGACTGCTACCCCGCCTCTAGTCGCCTTTACCCATTGGCACTTAAACAAAGGTACCTTAAAAGTAGGTGCATAGTTTAGTTCCCATATCTCCTCTATGTGGCCATAATATGTTTGCTTATTTCTATTAGGGTCGGTGGCATCTAAGCGGACACCACTATTTTGGTTGGTGCTCCTTTTATCTTGGGCTACTGTGTAAAATGTATTCCCATTTATCTCTACCCTTTGTATGTGAGGATATGCCACGATGGCTGCCTAGCCAACAAATACAGTTGCTCATCAATACTCTCATCACCCTAACATTCTTTTCGCAACCAGTCGCTGAAAGTTTCCATGTGCTGACGCGTAATCCAAGCTTTAGACTTCCTTGAAAACTCGGATCGGAGCAACTCTTTATGTGTCTCGATATACAGATCCACCAAGGAAGAGTTTTGCAGAACTGTGTAGTGTGCTTTATTAAAATAATTGTCCTGCGTGCCAATATATGTTTTCTTCCCTAGTGTCCCCTTTCCACTTAGTCTCCCCTTGTGTCGCGATTCAGGAACACCAATCGGGTCAAGGTCGGGAATAAAGTCAACACAAAACTCAATGACCTCCTCTGTTCCATAGCCCTTGGCGATGCTTCCTTCTGGCCGAGCACGGTTGTGAACATATTTCTTTAGGACTCCCATGAACCTCTCAAAGGGGAACATGTTGTGCAGGAACACAGGATTGAAAATGATAATCTCCTTGACCAGGTGAACTAGGAGGTGTGTCATGATATTAAAGAAGGAAGGAGGGAACACCAACTCAAAGCTGACAAGACATTGAACCACATCATTCTATAGTTTAGCTAGATCCATTGGATCGATTGCCTTCTGAGAAATTGCATTGAGGAATGCACATAGCTTCACGGTGGCTAGACGTACATTTAGAGGTAGAATTCCGCTTAATGCAACTGGAAGCAATTGTGTCATGAGCACGTGGCAGTCATGGGACTTTAAGTTTAGGAATTTCTTCTCTGGCACATTTATTATACCCTTTATATTCGAGGAGAATCCAAATGGTACCTTGATGCTTGCTAGGCATTCAAACATGCTTTCCTTCTCTTCTTTGCTAAGAGTGTAGCTGGCAGGACTTAAGTAATGGCGTCCATTATCTGTCTTCTCTGGATGCAGGTTGTCTCATTCTTTCAAACACCGTAGGTCCTGTCGTGCTTCAAGTGTGTCCTTAGGCTTCTCTTACACACCCATGAAGCCTAGCAGGTTCACACAAAGATTATTCGTTAGGTGCATCATGTCGATCATGCTACGGACCTCTAGGACTTGCCAATAGGGTAGCTCCCAAAATATGGACTTCTTCATCCACATGGGTGCGTGACCGTTGGCGTCGTTCAGAATAGGTTCGCTGCCATGTGCCTTTCCAAATACTACTATCACATCCTTGACCATATTGAGTACATCCTCACCAGTTCGGTTGCCAGCTTGGTCTGATGGTCTGCCTTACCTTTAAAATGCTTGCCTTTCTTTCTTAGGGGGTGATTTGCAGGAAGAAATCGACGATGGCCAAGGTACATGACCTTTCGATATTTTTTCAAGAATATACCTTTAATGTCATCGAAACAGTGCATGCATGTATTATATCCCTTGTTTGATTGTCCTGAAAGATTACTTAGAGCAGGCCAATCATTGATTGTTACGAACAACAATGCTCACAGGTCAAAGTGTTCTTGTTTGTGCTCATCCCACACACATATACCTGGTCTGTTCCACAAAAGTAGAAGTTCTTCAACTAGTGGCCTTAGGTACACATCGATGTCGTTGCCTTGGGCCTTGGATGAGCACTGGCATCATAATAAACTTACACTTCATGCATAACCAGGGAGGAAGGTTGTAGATACATAGAGTAACAGGCCAAGTGCTATGACTACTGCTCTGCTCCCCGAAAGGATTCATACCATCCGTACTTAAAGCAAACCTTAAGTTTCTTGCGTCATTTGCAAACTCCAGGAATTCTCTATCGATTGCTCTCCACTGGGACCCATCAGTAGGGTGTCTCAACATATTGTCTACCTTACAGTCTTCTTTGTGCCATCGCAACAACTTTGCATGGTCTTTGTTTCTAAACAGACGTTTCAAGCGTGGTATTATAGGAGCATACCACATAATCTTGGCAGGGATTTTCTTCATGGGACGTTCGCCCTCAACATCACCAGGGTCATCTCGCCTGATCTTATACCGCGATGCATGACATACTAGGCATGCATCTAACTTCTCATACTCCTCACCACGGTAGAGGATGTAGTCATTAGGACATGCATGTATCTTCTGGATTTCTAATCCCAAAGGGCAGACTACCTGTTTTGCTTCGTACGTAGTAACGGGCAATTCGTTATCCTTCGAAAGCATCTTCTTTTGGATTTTCAGTAACTCCCCAAAACCCTTGTCAGATACACCATTCTTTGCCTTCCATTGCAGCAATTCTAGTGTGGTACCCAACTTTTTCTGCCCCGCATCACAAGTTATGTATAGCAATTTCTTGTGATCCTCTAGCATGCGCTCGAACTTGATCTTCTCCTTTTCACTTTCACATTCTCTTTGTGCGTCACAAATGGCCTGACCAAGATCATCAGCGGGCTCATCTTCTGCCACTACCTCTTCTTCAGCTTCCCCCATTGCAGTATCATTGAAGGCACCATATTCAGTAATAATGTCATCATCGTCCCATTGTTCTTCTTCACCTTCTTCCATTACAACCCCGGTTTCTCTGTGCTTCGTCCAACAAATATAGTTTGGCATAAAACCTGATTTCAATAAGTGTGAATGAAGACTCCTTGAGCTAGCATATTCCTTTAAATTCTTACATATGGCACATGGGCAGCACATGAAACCATCGCGTTTGTTTGCCTCGGACACAAGCAAGAAAGAATGCACACCCTCAATAAACTCTTGGGAGCGGCGATCAGCATTGTACATCCAATGCCGGCTCATCTGCATTACATGACATACATACCATATTAAAACCTAGAACATAATTAGTTAATTATACGACATGCATGCCACCACACAAGGTATTAATTTATGAAAGTCTCGCTGCAATGTAGACAATCCCAACTACCACTAAAAAACTAAAGCTAAAACGCACTTTAGCAGCATAAGGATTTCGTGACCAATCCCAACTAAAACAGACAGATCATGCGTTTGTTCAACATCTATGGACTTCTTCCGCAGGATCACTGCCTCATCAGCCGCCGTAGTCGCCTGTGCAAGAGAGTTTTGCACATGTTCAACATACTCTTCCTCCCAGTACCAGCCTGAACATCTAGTGCCATCCCACTGAAATTAAAACAAAAAATTAGAACTTTAATCATAATCATCATGAAATAAGTATAAATTAACCATAATCATCAAATACGACAAAATAACTCACATTGCGATCCGAACACTTGTAGAAGATATGGCCCTTGTTGGGACACTCCTTCCTCACCCGGTACTCTATCACAATCTTCTCCTCACACTTGCCGTATGCAATGAGAGGGAGGTCCGGCCTTAGTCGCTTTGGAACCCAATGAGAGGCCGAGGACCCAGAAGCAGTTGCCATCTACTCTCTATACTAATTTTTAATATAATATAAATTTCTCATTTTATAAACAAATAAAATTAAATAAAACTCTAAAATTCTCTATATCTCTAAACCATGAAATGTGCTATGCATGCTAGAAATGAAAGCTGAATACTAGTTTTGAATAACTACTTTAAACTTCCTTCATCCAAATATGCAAACTTTAAAGTGATTTTGAACTTAAATGGCTTACAAATAAAAAATCCATCATAAAAAACCACAAATATCTAGTCCACAAAATGAGATATGCTACTGATGAAACATGAGAGTATAAAGTTGGTAACCTTTAGAACCAAAGAATCGATGGAGGAATCGAAGAAATCTTGTGATTACCGGCGATGAGGAAGAAGAGAGGCCGGCGATGAAGCAAGAACACTGAGCTCGAAGTGGCTCGGGCTCGGGAAGGAAGAAGGGCTATATAGGAGGCGACCTTTAGTCCTAGTTGGAGATAGAAACCAGGACTAAAGGTCTATTTCTAGTCCCGGACGGAGCCTCTAGCCGGGAGAAGACTTTTACTCCCGGTTTTAGGGACCAACCGGGAGTAAAAATTAACCTTTAGTCCCGGTTGGTAGCTCCAACCGGGACTAAAGGTCCCCTGCAGCAAAAGCCTACCGCAGTAGCCGTTGGGCAGGGACCTTTAGTCCCGGTTGGAGCTACAAACCAGGACTAAAGGTTTCTCTAGTCCCGGGCACGAAAAATACCGGGACTAAAGCCAAATTTTGAGGTGGGATCAAAGGTCGTTTCTCTACTAGTGGGGTGTACGCTTATGATAGATGCATGGACAGATAGGAAGGCCGGGGGAGTAACGAATTTAGTCATGCATAGTGCTCATAGGTTTTGTTTCTTGGATTCTATGGACTAATCTGTTGTCAAGAAAGATGGGAAATGCGTCGTTGACCTTTGTGGACAAATGCATTGAAAAGATAGGAGAGGACAATGTCCAAGTGGTCACTGACAATGCTAGTGTTGATACAATGGTGGCAAGTCTACTGGTAACAAAGGTACCCTCCATATGTTTGAATGGATGTGAAGCTCATTGTCTAGATCTCATGTTGGAGGATCTTGGGAAGCTTGGACCAATTAAGCAAACAATTTCAAGTGCAAGACAAGTGACTTTGTTCCTCTATGCTCTTACAAGGGTGTTGGATTTGATGAGGAAATTTCTTGGTAAAGACTTGGTTCGCTCTGGAGTTACTTGGTTTATCACTGCTTATTTGAATCGTAAAAGTTTGCTAAACAACAAGAAGGATATCATAAGGCTCTTCAGATCAAATGAGCTCAATGATTCGGGTTACTTGAAGACGGCCAAGGGGAAGAAGGCCAACGAAGTGGTGAGATCTAGAGGCTTTTGAAAACATGTTGACATGACTATTAATTTTGTTGAGTGAGCAGTTGGCTAATGTGCAGAGAAGAATGGGTAGCGATGTGCGTGCAATGGGAATCTTCCTTGGGTGTATGCTTG
The DNA here is from genome assembly GCF_019320115.1 of Miscanthus floridulus. NCBI lineage: Eukaryota > Viridiplantae > Streptophyta > Magnoliopsida > Poales > Poaceae > Miscanthus > Miscanthus floridulus. The sequence continues at coordinate 34,317,641 of NC_089586.1, read as the reverse complement.
AGGCAAAGAAAGAAATTGCTCGGACTTTTGACATGAGACAAGCTACAAACCTGCTTGGGATACATAGTTGACAAAAGGTGGGACAACAAGCTCAAAACTCCACTACACTGAGTAAGCGTAGTAGAGCAGGTCTTCGGAACCTCTAGTCCTTGAGATCCTGCACTAAGAGAGGAGGAATAAGATCTTTGAGAAGCACTTCGCATGACTGCTCACATCCTTCGGCATGGGATGTCTCCCGTCCAAGTCAGGTGGTGTTATGTACCGTCATCTCCATTGTCAACTGCTTTGACCTGTTCTTGTCTCTAACGTCATCGTCAACAACATCGTTTTTCCACTCTTGTCATGATGACTACATTTTCAAATGATTAGTATGTGTGTTGTGATCCGATCTACTATCAAAATTTGTTTGTTGATTATGTGGTGTTGTCATTCATGTTTAATTCATATAGTATGTTAGAGAATTACATGCTAGAATGTACTTTTATCATGATTTATGCTTTGGAATTAATTTGAAATTATCTAAATTTCCAACAAAAATATTATCCATGTATGATTCAAACCAAATAGCGCATTAGTCACATCTAATCCAAAATCATAGTCACTCCATGAAGTTATATTATCCATGTACAATTTGGCATCAAATAAAAGTAAGAGTAACATCTTTGGATAAAAAAAAAGAAGGCGAGTAACATAAAGATTTGATTATGCTCCAAATATTTGGGTGCTTTGGACAATAACAACCGGTTCACCGAGTACTTGAACTTTTTGAATCTTCCGGTGAAGTCATGTAAAATGGTGGTATTAACTGTCCCAACATTTGCACATCTTTTTTTTTGGCACTAGTGTTTTTAGTGGTTAATTTGATCAATTTATTTACATACGAAACACTTTACAAATAAAAATACTTACTGCACGCTCACCCCTATAAATACATCCAAGAGACTAAATTGGTATATCTTAAGATTGACAAAATTATCATAGGCGTCGTCGACGGACAAGCCGCTTATATTATTGAAAGAAAAATGTCGTCACTTTGTGTAGTAGATCCTTGAAAATAGAAGCATACCCGTCAAGTCAATGACCTAACCTAAGTGAGCTTGTTTCACCACAAGAAACTTGCTCTTTTTGCTATTGGAATCAAGATGCAAAACCATAGCTTTATTAGCATGTGTGATATTGGTCTAAAGTAAAAAGGTATTAAGATATTTTTTGGGGGAAAAAACAGGTATTAAGTTCGCTGAAACGGGCAAATTCGATGACATTCTTTCCAGAGTTATGTTGTCTCGCTTGATAGGACATGAACAGGCCAAAGATCTCTCTAGAGTATCTCTACTAACTTTATTCAGTGGTCTTTTCCTTTTCCTATCTAGTGCTGCTCCTTTTGTGATAATCTGAACTCGAAATCTTGCTGGCATATATCTGATTTAAATGACGTGAATACGCGCACATCTTTTGCTGGAAAACGACATGGCTGTCAAATCCAAAGAAAAAGGGAGTGTGGCTAGTAAGTTAGCTCAATAATTGCACATCTTACCTGCAGGCTGCAGGGGCCCCATAAGCTATTATAAGATCGAATCAAATCACTGATATTGCAAAAGGTGGAAGGCTTTGGCATGCCATTCATGGAAAACGAAACTGTAACTGTTCTTGTTTCTTCACTAGGCATGGAATGGATACCCGATACAATCATAGCAAATTCCAAAACAGAACTGTGATCGCCTGAAAAACAAAAGAGTAGATGTCAACACATGGCAATGAATGTCAGTGTGTGGCTTAGCAAGTTAGCAGCTAAAGAGATACAGAAGGCTTAGGTTTTTACCATTACACAAACTAGTGCTCTACAATGAAGAAAGAGATGAAGAGAATGCCAAACTCATGGCCTCTGTGTCACTATCAGAACCATCAAATGCCCTTCAAAAAAAAGAACCATCAAATGGATAATTGACATGCAGCACACAAGGCCAAAGCCGCCTTCAGGTCAGGATTCCTACATAGCAAACAGGGAGAAAATCTTCGCCTCTGAACACGCGCATCACGGAGGCATGGAGCCATCAGGCACCGCACTGAAACCATGTGGTGGGGAGGAAGAAGAAGAAGAAACAGCCAAGCAGTACACTGATGCCTACCTGAGCCTGATGGCTGACTTCACAAGCGTCAGATCATAGTGCTTCCCAGACATCGGGTACATCTCCTTGGATCTGTCCACTAACTGCTAGTAGCTTTATCTGAATACCTGTGCTCTTGACATGCCAATAGACGATGCATTCAAAAGGGGTGTTGTTACATGGTGAACAGGGGCCACTTCAGGTGCTCTGCTAGACTGCTACCGCATCAAAAGAATGGACTCTGCCACAAGAAAACAAATACAAAGATAAAGCTGATCCTAAGAAGTCGTGTGTGAGAACTGAGAATTGAGCAGGAAATGCCATGCCATACCCATAACCCATGCATGTGGAAATTGAGAAAGGGAGGCGCCTACTTCAGTCGGTTCTGACTTCAGGTTATGCCATGCGAGAAAAAGCCTGCCAATGCGGTTACCAACACGCACTAAAATGTGCTGCTGTCAAGCAGAGCAGAGCAACCAGCAACGCCACGATAAAGTGGGCATCGACTTTGTTACGACGACAGTCGACAGGTAGTCTGAAAACATACAGAAAGTGTCTGTTTTGCTGTTACGGTATCCTGTTCTTGCTAGTTGCTTTGCCAGTCGTTGATACCGATTCAGGTCACATATTTGCAGAAGTGAGCATGCTCGAGGCCACACACTGCTTAGCACGCAGCGGGGAGGAATCAAAACAGTGAGGATGATCAGCAGCCGGCCGTGCGCAGGAAAACGTTTGTTTTTTTTGTCAAAAAAAAAAAAAACTCACCAACACCTCCCGGAAGAAGACCCCTCAGGGAGGGGCACAACGAGGTTGTTGTAGGATGGGCAATGCCAAAATGCCAACGAATCTCGTTGAGAGAGGTGTTGAGCAGCAGAAGTTGGAAAAGCTCAAAGGAAAAAGAGGAATAGATTGGTTTTTAGATGGATTGTGTGTTGTGCCACTTCAATCGATCGTGATTCTCTCATATACAGAGGGGATGGTCTTATCCTAGTTAAAAACCTTAATAAAATATGATATGCAAGTTTTCATGAGATTGGAAGAAATTGCATCGAATTCGGGATGAAACAGACTCAAATAGGCAAAACTACTTAATCAGATTGGGCCGATTTACACAGCAGCAGCGCCAAATCAGCTAAAAACCAGCCTGGGCCGGTTTTTCCAGGGTACGTCCAATTTACTCCAAATTGGCCCAAATTCATTCCTTTTCTCTTGTATTTGATTTCTAAGTCCGAATGCAACCCCTATAACCCCTTTTTGCTGTCAACACTAGTAATCCCAAGTAAAAAAACAGTTTCGCATCACTATGATCTATTTTACCTGTTTCTTCTGCGAAAAATTGTGGCAAGTTTGGACGGTAAAGAAGAGTAGGGTTTTTGGCCAAAGCTCAAGGGAGTCACACCATCAAAGAGGAAAGCTTGAGATCACATCTGGGAAGCAGTACTCACAGTATGGCCGAAATATCGGCTGTTACTGGTGTCACAGTTTGTTTAACTTACTTGTTCCCTGGTGAGTAGTAGAGAATCAATTCTTTTTTGCCTTGTTCTATCGTGCAGCCGAGCTACTGAAGAGGAAGAACAATGCTAAAAAAGAATTGGCTGTCCACATGTCCTGCCTAAATGGATTGTACTTGAACAGTTCATTTTCTGCAAAGAACTAGGAAAACCTCTCCCCCCCCCCCCCCCCCCCCCCCCCCCTTCCCATATAAGATGTAGTACATGGACAGTAGTTATAATTATTGCATACACCTGCTACATGATTATATATTACAGATCTGTTACTTCATTGTAGGATATCAGAGTAGCTACGGATCGCAAGTCATTTGCTTTCGGTAAAACTGCTTTGGTAAAATATCAGACGAGCTATGTATGACAGATGCTGGATGCACAACTGAAATTATAAATGCTGAAGGTGAAACAATTAGTGTAAAGTTGTCACAGAAGTGGGAGCTGCACATCACTCAGCTGGCCCATTCCTCTTCAGTAGCTTGGCACTAGTTGAGTTAGACGTGTCTTGGTCACCATGGGGCATTTTTTGTCACGACGAGTTCAACGTCTTCCCTTTAGTAGGGTTGGCATCAAGGCGACTCGACGCATAAGCTTCTCCCATCCTCTTTCTACACTCTTTGGTTGCAGTCTCATGATCAACCACTGTAAAACCAAACCGATGCAAAATATAAACTAATTATCAGTAACCATAAAGATGGAGAAGCCTTCTTTACCATATTGTCCTTCATTTTTACCTGGTTTTGGGTAGTCTTTGCCAATAATACAATTGGCTTTCTTCTGGATGCTAATGGGAGCAGTCCAAGGCTCGTAAATGTACTCCCTTGGCATGTCTAAATTAGTAAAATGTAGAATTGTGCAAAATAATATTGATTAGTCCTCTATCTGAAGGGACAAACAATGCTGACTTCTGGCTTCAGAAGACTATTTATGTTGTCGTTGAAATGTTGTTCCAGAAGTACCTTTCAGCACTGGGATGAAATGCCTAATGTAGTTCCCATTAGGATCATACTTCTTCCCGAATGTGATAGGGGAGTAAATTCTGTGGTACTGTTTTGAGAAATGTAAGCTAATTATTAGTATGAACAAAAATGTCAATAATAAGTGCTATGTGAAGGATGCGAATTATCAGTAACCTGATAGAAGAAGGATGAGCAAGAGAGCCACAGCCAATTGCCGTTGTTAATGGCCCAGTCAGAATCTATCAGTAGCCTTTCAAAGACATCACGTCCTTTTTCCCAGTGAATAAACTTTAAAAGAAATAGGTTCAGAAGTTAGTATAGGCAATGTAAGGTAGTTTGGAATCAGTCTTTAGAAATTTCTTCAGATGCATAATGTCAATTGTCCACAATAAAAAATGTCCCAGAGAACGTTAGGCAAGTAAATCTCCAGATTCTACCAGCACAATATTGACCCCCACTAAATAGCTCATCTAAACAATCCAATAGCCATATTTTTCAATGAAGAGACTCATCTAGCAAAACAAACAGCTCTTATTGATTACCTTCTTGCTTAACTAGAACTCGAAAGTTGCCAAAACAGCAAAATTTACAATTATTACAAACATACATATTCTGTAAAGCAGATTTCAATGTAAATAATTCCCAACAGAGTTCTTATTCAATGCAAGCCTTACAGATCACAGAACATACCATATCACCACGTGTCAAGAAACAAGCAACCGAATGGCGTGCAAGGTGATGCATCCAACCCCACTTCCTCAGCTTGAAGACAAACACACAAAAAGAAAGCTATCAGATACTCTTGAGAGCGACACAAATGAAGGAACAGAAAAATAGAACAAGAAAAGAAATAGCAAAGTGAGGTTCTCTGGTAGATATTCATTTGAGAAAACCTGAATCATGATAGCATCGATCCACGGATATCCTGTTTGGCCATCTCTCCATGCAACAAATAGCTCCTCGTTCTCGCTCCATGGAATCTAAAATAAATGGGATTTGGATTACAACTGTGCTCATGAAAAGTGCATCATTGTAAAGGAGAATGGTTCGGATCAAACAGAGTCACCTGCTTGCATATTTTGTTTCCTTTCATTCGGTCAAAATTAGGAGTTCCATAAGACACTGTGTAGAAGAAGTCTCGCCACAGCAACTGTTACAAAAACATGAGACATGAACTCAGAACTAAAGTAAAGAAGCCGTGTAGCCAGATTGTTCTTTCATGTCCAACAAATGCAGTTACAATTACAAATCACCTGTCCTATCAATGAAACAGGTGGTTTTGTATGGTTTCTGACGCTCTTGTACACATCCTGAATGCAGTGGTAAAAATATCTGGAAGACAGGCACCCAAACTGCATAATAACAGCATGACAATCCGTTTTTAACACTTTATAATCTAAATAAACAGCTAGCTGCATTGAGTTATTGACAAAAAACATACCTTCAAATACGGTGACAAGACAGTTGTGGAAGGTTTCAGAAAGGCAGAGGGGTCACCCTTTGGTTTCTCAAATTTGGCAACCCATTCCTACCCAAAACAACACAAAAGAATGAGGTCATCAGTCATCACTTTCAGATCACCTGTAGAAACAGCAAAGAATAACAAACTTGATGGATGTCAGAATGTTGCTATTCCAGAAGCAACCACCTTATTTTGAAGCGATTCTTTCATTCTCCTCAGAGCTTCTGTCTCACCACCACGGAATGGTGGAATCTCCTCCTGCGAATGGCCATCCAGCAGTTCAGAGAGACCGATCCAGTCCAGTAGTAACTGAAATACTAGTTCATTGGAGCAATTGCCACTCCACCCTTACCTGGCTGATATCCCCATACCCAAGCTCCTCCACTGTAGGCACGGGCAACAGCTCGTATTCCCCTGTGTCTCCGAGCGGTGGGAGCTCGGAGTATTCCTCCATGGCAGGATCTGGCGGCTCCCCAGCAATGGAGACAAAGGATTGATATGTCAAAGGCGGCCGGCCACCGTTCTGCAAATTGGCAAAACCAGAATCAGTTAAGCACATTTGGTTGTGAGTAATGAGTCATGAGTTCACAAGGTACTGAATACTAGTATCCTAAGCTTTCCGAGTTTCGAACACCTTCTTTATGATTTCTGCTGGGTCGAAGAGTGTGTGGCTGACAGGCGTGAATACCTCGATCCCGGACGCCAATGCAAAATCCTAAAAGTACAAAAATCTTCGTCAGGAAACATCACCCAGGGAAGATACGGAGAGTGGAGAAAAATGATCTTAGCAGCCTCACCGTGACTTTCTTATCGCGAGCCTGCGCGTACGGCTCGGTGTCGGACTCGAAGCACAGCTTGCCGATGTTCCACTGAACGCAAATGAACGAAGGGTGAACCCAGGATCTCGTCATTGTGTAGCCAATGGGCAACGGTTGAAAAGGCAAAGAAAAAAAAAGATACTAGTACTAGTAGTAGGCTTTGCATCCAGGGCGGAAGAGATAGACGGATGCTTACGTCCTTTAGGGCCGCGCAGACCGCGTCGGCAACGTCGTCGCGGGCGCGGAGGATGAGGAGGCGGGACCCGAGGCGGCGGAGACGAGCGTCGAGGTCGCTGAGGCTCTCGAGGAGGAAGCGGATGCGGGCGACCCCGGCGCGCGCGGAGCCCGGGGACGCCGCGACGGGGTCCGGGCGAAGGTAGCGCGGGTCGAGCACGAACACCGGGTACAGCAGCCGCGCGGAGGCGGCGCCGGCGCCGGCCCCGTAGCGGCGGGCCGCGTCGAGCGCCGGGTTGTCGTGCACGCGCAGCCCCTTCCGGAACCACACCATCGCCGCCGTGGCGGCGGTTGCGGCCTCCATCGCGGGCGGGGGTCGCGGGGTGCGGAGGAGTATTGGGGGATTTTGCCGGCGGCGGTGGAGTTGGGAGTTAGGAAATTGGGAGAGATGGTGCGGGCCGTTGATGGAGGATCGGACGGCGGAGGTTTGAACAAGGGAGCGGTAACCGTAGCGAGTGGCGCGGGAAGTGGCCACGTCGGTTTCGTATTGGCCGTTCCTGTCGTGCCACACGGGATCCGGTGCGGATTGTCAAATGTGGACAAGCAGCTGCGGAGGGGAGATGGCCTAGATCCATTCACGCGGGCGTTCTCTCGATTCTCTTGCGGTGAACGGTTGGCTCACTCGTGCTTGGCTTACCAGATCGTTAATGTTATTATATATTAATTAATTATTGTGAATGTTTCTGCCCAATTATTACCGTACGCGAACGCGGTTTGCACTCTCTCTTTTTATTTTCTACTTTTTTTCCTTTACATTTTTATTTTCTTTCCTTTTTTCTTATTGTTCTTATTTTTATTTATGTTCGTTTTATGTGTTTTTCCAGTATTATTTTCGTTTTTTATATGTTTTACCCTTCTAATTTCTTTTTAGCAGCATTGGCAAGTTATACAGAATAACTTATATACATAAGTTGTGTTTGATAACTTTTGCACCTATGTTGTGTTTCATAGCTTTTGTGTTTTCAAGTTTTTTTTATCGGATGTTTCCAAGTTTTAGTATAAGTTATATTGTCGGGTTTATAAACCCGGGGTCCCTCATGGACCGGCTTCCCAGCAAAGGCTCGGGCCAGCAGACAACGTGGCGAACCAACGCGCAACTCTTGGGCCGGCCCAAATACCTAAACAGCAGGCCAGAAGGGCGATCCAATTTCCGACCGGAAGGCCTGGCCGAGAAGGAACGACGCCCGCTTTCGACTCCGGCCCACCTCTCCGACCAGAGCGCTCGCTTCGGTCTCCAGCCCGCCTCCGGACGGCCTCTCCGACCGGAAGGCCTGGCCAAACACCACTTCTGACTCCAACCCGCTTCTCCGACCAGGGATGCGCCAAACCCCTGCTTACAACTCCTCTCCAACTGGCGCAATCAGAGCCGACTGGAACCAACCGACCGGGGACGCCCGCTCGGTAAGGACTAGGAAACGGACGGAGAAAGTAAGGCAGCGCACTCAAGTCAACCGCAATACCAAGGACCGTACCCTGTACACCTGCAGGACAGTACCCTGCGACCTCCCTAGCATGACAGAACTCGAGCAGTGTTGTAGGCGCCGATATTTTCCCCTACAATGTTGTGGGCGCCATCAACTCTCATACCAGACAAATACGGTAAGGCTCCCCCCACGTGCCTCTGAGGCGTCAACGGTATTGTGGGCGCCGGCATTTACCGTACCAGGCGAACATTGTAAAATCCATTGCATGCCTCTGGGTATCAACAGTGTGGCAGGCACCGACATCTGCCATACCTGAAGAAGACGCAACCTCCCACGTGCATCTGACATTAAACAGTATTGTGGGCGCCTACCATCATCTTATACCTGCTGGCGTGGGAAGCAAGACTTAGCAGCATACGTACTCTTTCCCTCTCACTTGTAAGGCCATCCCCTTCATCTATAAAAGGGGATGCGCTCTCTTCCAACAGGGAGATCGATCAGTTCACCTACATTGATTCACCCTCTGTAACTTTAGACACTCTAAAGTTATACCGAGCACACGCTCGAACACTTAGCACCTAGTGGGGCTCCCGTCACTCTCGGCCCTTCAGACCAGAGTCCGACCGGACCTCTTATACCCCCCATCTTTCTCCTTCTCGTTTGTAACCCTACTGTAAACTTCGAGCACCTGGGCTCAGGAATAAAGTCACCGACCGACTCAAACTGGACGTAAGGCACGTTGCTTGAACCAGTATAAACCCAGTTTCATTGAGTGCTAGGCCACCTCCGATCACAACGTACAGCAAAACTACAAATATTTACGTGTCGGTCACTTTCTGCACCGACAGTTGGCGCAGTCCATGGGGAAGACGTTGTACGTTCAACACTTTTTGGTCATCGGATGGCCCACTTTTCCGCCACCTTCGCCATGGCGGGCTCAAGCGATACGACTCGCTTCGGCTCACTAGAGTTTCCCGCACTCTCACCTGTTGGGATGCGGGTCCCACCCATCTTCGAGCCATCCCAGGCCTTCCTCTTCGGAAGCCTAGACTTCATCGCCAACTGGCTCGGCGTACTACGCCTCTACAAGGAGGCAACCATCCCAGCACCCGTCGGAGGGGCACCCCCCGCTGGCTCCGGGACACCCAACGACTTCAACGACGAGGCACATGTGCTTCATTCCGAGCAAACTCTCTGCTCAAACCCCGAAGTGAGTAATGTACATGTTGTTATTTACTTACTATTCACTATCTTCCGCTGATTATCCAGAGGGACCCCGTTGTCCCTACCGTGATCGCCATGCGACCGGTTCCCCTATGGCCTCGCGTTCCCCACGGATGCGTACGCCTGGGGGCTCCAAAGGACGCCGATGCCCCGCCTCTCACGTCTGAATTCGTGGGGATGGCGAGCTATGCTCTCACCTATTTCCTCGACTTCATGGATGATGATGTTGAGAGTGACGGCTCCAGCATCGGCGACGTGGCACCTAGCCACCGTCCGTCCCGAGAGTGCGCTATGACGGACGCTCTAGGACAGCCACCGATGGCAGCGGAGTCCTTACAGACTCACACCCCTCTAGACCCTCATGCGGGGCCCCTTGCGCTCACACGGGAGCACGGCGAGGAGCTATGACAACAGCGGTAGAACCAACCGCCACCTGCGCCGACGCGCTCAGCGCACCGCACTGCGCCCTGTGCGCATAAACCAATGAGCGGCGCCTGGGGTCGCGCCTGCCAGGTCCAGCGCAACATCGTGGATGGGGGGAACAATCCCCCATAGTTCACTCGGGCTAACCAAAACATCGCCGCTACGGTAATGCTTCTGCGTGGCCTTCCCGAGCCAAACGACCTCTAGGAACAGGCGATCCACCGGAACCTTCGGGCACTGGTGGAAATCACCGCCGTTCAACAGGCGGAGAGCTCCACATCACAACACCAACTCACGGCCTCTCTCTCCACCAGGGGAGTGGGGACGCACCAGACGAATCGCTCCACCCGCTCACCGCTACGGCCGCCGAGCGCAGCACAGGAGGCTGCATCTGCGCCCCAGTCTGACCTGGCGCCCGCTCCACACCGGCCGCCTGTACGTGAGCAGCTCCGGCCGAACCAAGACGCTCACAGCGTCATCAGCAATCGGCGTCAGTCCTGGCACGATGATGGTGTCCATCAAGCGGTAGTGATGGCAGGCGACATTGACCCTGATCGGACCATTGTGGGGAATGGTGAAACGCACCCCAGGCGCGGTCGTCGGCCGGACGACCGGAGTCCCAGCCCGGATGGCCTGGGACCACGGGCCTTTGCCCAACGCATCCAGAGAGCGCCTCTCCCGCAACGCTTCAATGGAGGCTGAGGCAAAGGCAAGGCCAAGCGCTAGGATCAGGACGAGGGCCCCTCCACGTAGAGGGGCAAAAAGAACAAAGAAGATCATCGTCGACCAGCCAACTCCGTGTTGGTCGCCTGGCTGATCACACAGACAAGTAGTCAAGCAGGGCCTTCCAGACCACTTCAACGAGCTCATGGAGAGCCCATGCACCAACCAGGCCTACCTCGTCAAACACCTCTACAAGGACTGTGAGCTCCTCAAGCATCTTTTGCGATAGGCCGGTAGGCCGAAGGAAGGAAAAGGCAAAGAAGCAGCGGCCAAGAAAGGGGGCGTAGCGGGCAAGGATCCAGATGACTGAAGGTCTCTATACGATGACCGAGGTGATCCGACTGGACACCTACCGACTGAAGGATGACAACGGCAATGTTCTCACCAACACTTGGAACAGCGAACAGCTACGTCGTTTTTTCCTCTAAAATTCAGTCTTATCATTTTTACTTAATGTTCTCTCCTGTAAAGCGCCCCGACCCGAACACTTTCGGCCCGGGTCGCTCGGGGGCCCCATGGGGATGCAACGTCACCCCTCTTTTTACTTTCACATGATAAATATATTTTTCCTCGAATGAAAGGGCAGTCCATTCCTTAAATTTCCTTACGTAACTTTGCTTAAAATATTCCGACCGATCGCGCCTCGCCTCTACCTACAGTTACGAGCGACTTAGCCTCACGGGCCACGCCCGGGCTCTTAAAAGTTGCAGCCTACGATGCGAATGGGCAGGTGCGAAAAAGAAGAGAATAAAAAACAAAGTTATGCTAAGGTAAAAATAAGGAACGGACGGAACAAGCTTCCCCGAACGGAATAGTTCCATCACAAAAACAAAGTTACTGTATTCATAAATACACAAAAATGCTTTACACAGGGGGCCCTCCCACGGCATTATCTTCTAAACAATTGCTAAAGTATTTCTACTACTTCTACTATGGCTCTGCGGTGGCATCGACCACCGGCTCGACTGGCGAGGGAAGGGGTTGCTCGTCCACCGACTGGGCAACATTCGGCTCGATTGGAGGCGGGGCGATGTCCACTTCTGACCCGGGCTCCACGCCATCCACAGGCTGGGCAATGTCCTCCTGACACACGCTTTCGGCCATGTCCGCACGGCGAGCATCCATCACCCACTGCACGGAGACTTGCTCGGCCAACAACTTTGCGTGTGGCAGCAAGCTCTCCCCGAGCGATTGGATGTCCTCCGTGCTACAGCCATCGGCATACCCACTATAGATGGTGGCGAAGTCTAGGTTCAGGTGATATGTCACCACCGAAGTCAACACCCCCAATGCTCCGTAGAATAGCCCTTGGGTGATGAGGGCCCGGACCTCATCCGGAACCTCTGCTAGCTGGATGGCAGGTGCACTAGTACTTGGCGTCGACCCGAAGACCTCCGAGACGACAAGCTAGGCAACATTGCAGTTCTGGTCAAGTTCCTCCTCGAGAGCACGTCGCTCTTCAAGGGACTTGGCCAGCGCCTCCGCATTCCGGCCAAACATCGCCTTGGCCGTCTCCAGGTCCCGCTCCAATGACTCCACCTTTCCGCCTAGCTCTGGAAGATGGGCGACAAGCTTAGAAGCAAGCTAAAGGAAGAAACCAACACGATGAAAAATAGAAAAGGTACGTACCAAGGTGGGAGTTCTTGAGGATGGAGTCCCTCCGCCTGCCGGGTCACCTGCTTGCGCAGTCGGGCGTTCGCCTCCTCCGTCCCCATCACCCGGCCCTGAAGCGCGAGCACTTCCTGGTCGGCCTCCGACCGGGCCTTCCACTCTGACGCTAGGGTGCTTCGCTCCATCTCCAAGGTCTCCAGGGTACCTCAGAGTGCCACCTCGGTGTCTGCCAGGGAATTTCGTAATGTCGCCTCGGTCTCTGCCTGGCGGGCCTTCGCCGCCTCAAGCCCCCGCTCGGCGACAGTCGCCCATTCCGCCGCGAGCTGCTCCACCACCCGCGCCTCGATCGCCTCTGCCCGCTCGGTCCTAGGACTCGCGGTGGGCGAACTCCAGCTAGCGCTCAAACTTGGCCATCCGGGCGTGCTCCATCTAGAGGAAACGGGACTTGCGGCATGACATCTCCTATAGACCCTACAAAAACGAGAAGCAAGCATGCTGAGGCAACCAATGAGAGACCAAGGGGTCAAGGCTAAGCGCAGGGAACTCACCTCCGCAGCGTGGCACAGGTCGACCTGGACCAACTACTGGATGGACTTAACCCGCTCCTATGCATCCTCAAGCTTCACCAACAGCTTAGCAAGATCGGACTCCATGGCGAGTCCTCTCCCCCCAAGGATGTCCCAGAGCTGACACTCCTGCAAATCCCGAAGGATGAACCAAACCTTTGTCGGGTCCTCAGGGCAGGGCCACACTAGGTCAGTCTCCTCTAGCCTGCTGGAGGGCCCAGCCTCTGACCGGACCACCGCCAGCTCCCGCGACAGCACCGGTGGCTCCACCTCGTCATCCGCTTCATCGTCAGAGGAGATCTCCACCACCTCAGTTTCACGGGCCACCGACAGGCGTTCTAGCTCTGTCCCGACCGCATCTCCCTCTGGCACCTCCAGCGCTAATCGGGAAGGTGAGCCGTGCAGCCCTCCGCCTGGCGAGGCAAGGAGCCCAGTCTCCCTCTCCTCTTCCACCATAGCCGGTGGAGGAGGGGCCACAAGGGACACCTCTGACACGGCCTCCGTTGTCACCACTAGGATCGCCGCCAACACCGTCGCCGCCGCTGCCGCCGTACTAGCAACCGGCCCGGGGGGCACCACCCCTAGAAGGGAAGGACTCACCGCCGCCACCCTACTCTCCTCGCTGCTCGCCATGATGTGCTGCAAGGTGGGCCTTCAATCCTCCCGCATGGGAGTTAGGGCGATGCTCAGCCCCATTAGCTGTCGAAAAAGTACAAGTCAATCACACTCCAAAAAACTAACAGCAAGATCGAAAAGAAACAAAAAGGCATACCGGGATGAAAGCGGTACGACTCTGAAACCCCGACCCAATGATGACGGGCCCATAGGGTGAGGACCACTCTCGGGCCGTGACCCGCGCCCCCTCGCTTCAACCAAGGGAGTCGACCCAACCAGCTCCTACTCAGCCTACGAGTCACCATGACCTTCTGTTCGAGGCGCGCCGACTGCAGCAGCTAGCGGGGAATCCTCCTATTGCGTGTCACATGCTGGCACTAGCCCCAACAATGTGCGGGTACAAGCCCACTCCTCCGACCGCCAAGCTTGTCCTGCTGCGTCCACAACAGGCGGGGACAAGGCCGGCGGCGCCGCCGAAGGGCGCGGTGACCGCATCCGCTTCGCTTCCTATTTGCCGACGGTGTCTGCGTTCATAGCACGCTTCCTCGGCGCAGGAACATCGCCGCACCTCTCTGCCTCCTGCTCGCCACCAGCGGACGTGGCCACAGGATCGCGACGCTCCACCAAGGTCACAACGACCTCCCGACTTTCCTCCTCCTCAGAGAAGATCATGTCATCCCCCACCTCTGTGGGGTCCTCCAACTCGAGCTCTGACTCGATGTCGCTCCTATTTTCCTCGGCTCGCACACGCTGGGTGATCTTCTTCTCCTTCTCATGCTTCCACCGAGCCTCCTCGGCTTTCTTCTTCTTCCTGGCATCCGCCGCCTCCTTCTGGGCAGCCTATCGAGCCGCGCCCTCCGGGCCCTTCGGAAGGTGCGGCCAGGACTTGTAAACTCCAAGTCCCTGCAAAACAAGTGACTCAATCAAAAAAGTGGGAGAACAAAGGGGAAAAGAACACGAAGTAAAAGAAAGGGGAGCATACCAGTTTGGACACCACCGAGGAGTTAAGAGGTCTAGGCTTTCCATCGACATTCTCCTTGGGCCTCAGCTACAGCACCCAGTCAAGGCGGCTCTAGACCTCATCGTTCGGCAGCTCCTCTAGCAACGCACGATCAGGGTTTGTCGGGCCGCTGTACTTCCACATTGGCCACGTCCTCTCCACTAGTGGAGCAACCAGACGGCGAAAGAGAGTGTGGAACACTCGCACCCCGTCAAGGCCACGCCGTATGAGCTTCTAGAGCTCTGCCTTAATGATCTCCACCTTATGCTTCTGTCGACTGGCAGGACCCCACGACCAACTGTCCAGCCGCTCTGGCCTCCTGCTGATGAAGGGGGGGGAACGGTGCCTCCGCCGGGTTCCTGATGTAGAACCATTCCCCATGCCACCCCCAATTGGAATTGTAGGGGTGAAAGCTCTAGTTTGGTTTTGGTTAATTGATGAAACCCTAAGTGCTAACCTAGTTTATCAAGATGATCATGAGATAGGTAGCACTACTCCAAGTGATAAAGCAATGGCGAAGATCATGACAATGGTGATGGCATGGTGATAGTCAAATGCTTAAAACTTGGAAAAGAAGAAAGAGAAAAACAAAAGGCTCAAAGCAAAGGTAAAATTGTAGGACCCATTTTTGTTTCGGTGATCAAGACACTTAGCGAGTGTGATCACATTTTGGATAGATAGCCATACTATTAAGAGGAGTGAAACTCATATTGAAATGCGGTTATCAAAGTGCCACTAGATGCTCTAATTCATTGCATATGCATTTAGGATCTAGTGGATCACTAACACCCTTGAAAATGTTTATGAAAATATGCTAACACATGTGCACAAGGTGATACACTTGGTAGTTAGCACATTTGAGCAAGGGTGAAGAAGATAGAGCAGAAAGGAACCCAGTCTCACTGTTTTCACTGTGACCAGACGCTGGTCTTGGGTGGACCGGCATGTCCGGTTAGGCGTAGCAGCGAAGACGCCAGCATCGGTATATTGACCGGACGCTAGGTCTGAATTGATCGGACGCTGAAAGTCTAGGTCCAGTCGAACTGACGGGTCAGCACAGTATCCAGGGTTTTGCACCGGACGCTGAGGTGTGTCCGGTCGAGGTGGACCGGACGTGTCCGGTCGAAGAAAACCTGGTTTGGAACCTTACTATAAACGATCGAACGCTGGGGTCCAGCGTCCGGTCACTTGTGCCGCAGTGTCTGGTCGCTACTTAGCCGTTGCGATCGGGTGGTTCCTATTGAATGGACAATGTCACGTGGCTTACATCGGTTGACCGGATGCTGGGTCTAGAGTCCAGTCAGTCTGACCGGAGCATCCGGTCAGCCCGCAGTGTGCCTAGTGAAGGGGTACAACGGTTCTATTTCATGGGGGCTTCTATTTAAGCCCCATGGCTAGTTCAAGCTCACTCTCTTGCATATTTTCATTGACATAGCAACCTTGTGGGCTTAGCCAAAGTCCTCCCACTCATCTCCATCATTGATTCATCATCTTTGTGAGATTGGGAGAGAATCCAAGTGCATTGCTTAAGTGATTGCATCTAGAGGCACTTGGTACTCGTGTTGCACTATGGATTTCGCTTGTTACTCTTGGTGGTTGCCACCACCTAGATGGCTCGGTGCAGCGGTGGAGGATCGGCATGAGTTGGTGATTGTTCGTGGCCGTCTCCGGTAATTGTGAGGGGAGTTGTATCTTCCCTGGTGGAGTATCGAAAGGTAACTCTAGTAAATTGCTCGTGTCATTGAGTTACCTCACTTGTGGGTAGGTTCTTGCGGTGTCCAATCATGTGGACAAGGTTTGTGAAACACCTCTTAGCCACCGAACCACCAAGTGTTGGTCGACACAACAGGGACTAGCGTGTTGGCAAGCACGTGAACCTCGGGAGAAAATCGGTTGTCTCTTATCATTTGCATTCTCCCGGTGATTGGCTTAATCTTCATCTTGTGATTGTTTCATCCCTCTATATGGTGGTATAACCATCCTACTCACTCATTTATATTCTTGCAAACTAGTTGTAGCAAGCTCTTTAGTGTAATTGGATTTGAGAGCTTGCTTTGCTATTTAAGTTTGCTTAGTGGAGCTCTTTAGAGTAGAAAGTTTGAGAGCTCTTAGTGAGTAGTATCATAGCAAGTTGTGTGTCTAGCAATCATTGCTACTAGAATTGTTGGATAGGTGGCTTGCAACCCTCGTAGAGATAGAGCAAGTTTGCATTATGCTATTTGTCTTACTAATCAAATTGCTTTAGTTGATTTGTAGAATTTTAAATAGGCTATTCACCCCCCTCTAGCCATATTAGGACCTTTCAAGTGGTATCGTAGCCATGGTCACCATTTGATTAAAGGCTTAACAACCTCGGTGTCAAATTATGGCTCAAGTTGTGTTCAACCATGTGGGGGGCAAACCACTGTTCTTTGATGGCACATGCTATGATTATTGGAAGAGAAAGATGAGGATGTATCTTGGTTCAATCAATGATCAAGTATGGGAAGTGACCGAGAATGATTATGCTATCATCGATCCCGACAATCCCACCAACCAAGACAAGACCAACAAGCAATGCAACACAATGGCTCTCAACACCATATACAATGCCATTGATTCCAAGGTGTTTGAGCAAATCAAGGATTGTGAAAGAGCAAATGAGGTGTGGACAAGATTGGAGGAAACGTATGAGGGCACACCGGCGGTGAAGAGTGCCAAGTTGTACATTCTCAAGGACAAATTGACAAGCTTCAAGATGAAGAAAGATAAGAGCATTCCGGAGATGTTCCATCGATTGCAAGTAATTGTCAATGACTTGAAGGCTTTGGGAGAGAAGATCAAGGATGATGACGTCTCTCATCGATTCTTGATGTGCCTACCTCCAAGATTTGAGATGTTAAGATTGCTAATCATAAGAGGAGGATTGAAGGATATTACCCTCAACCAAGTACTAGGTGATGTCATAACACAAGAGACATACCGTGTGGAAAGGGAGGTGATGATAAGGATGACAAGAAGGAAGAAGAAGACAAGAAGAAAAAAAGCATAACATTCAAGGCTAGCTCATCATCATCAAAGAACAAGGGCAAGTCCAAGAAAGAATCAAGTGATGATGATGATCTTAGTGATATTGATGATGAAGCTATGGCCCTCTTTGTGCGCAAGATGGGAAAATTCATAAAGAAGAAGGGCTATGGTGCAAGAAAGAGAAGAGATCACACTGAGAAGAAGGAGTATGTGAGAAGATGCTACAATTGCAAGAGCCCCAATCATGTAGTAGCAAATTGTCCATATAATAGTGACAATGATGAGGATGAGAAGAAGAAGCACAAGGAGGATAAGAAAGAAAAGAAGGAGAAGAGAATGACCTTCCAAAAGAAGAAGAAGGGTGGAGGTTATGTGGTCACATGGGATAGTGATGGCTCTTCGGATAGTGATAGCTCTAGTGATGATGACAAGAAATCTATCAAGAGAGCACTAGCAAGCATCACCATCAACAAGCCCTCCATCTTCGACACTCCATCAACATGCCTCATGGCAAAACCTACCAAGGTAAAATATAATGTGAGTGATGATGATGAATGTGAAAGTGATGCTTGTAGGAGTGATGATGATGATGAGGAGTACTCCAAGGAGGAGCTCATGGATATGTGTGAGCAAGTGCATACGTGCTTTGAGATAAAAAGAAAGGAGTGTAAGGAATTGAACAAGAAAGTCAAATTTCTTGAGCAATCCCTTGATGAGCTCAATGCCACTCATGAGAGGCTAATGGAAGCCCATGAAAAGCTTGGCAAAGCTCACTCTAAGCTTGAAAAGGCTCACTCCTCTCTTATTGAGCAAGTCAAAGTGGAGGAAGCCAAGAAGGAGCAAGTGATCATAACATGTGATGTGGGACTAACATGTGATCTTATTGATGAATCTTTTCATGAGTCCATTTTAGTTGCTTCCACTAACACTTCTTATAGCACTACTACTTCCACTTCACCTTTGAGTGATGGTCTCACTTGTGATGCCTCACTTATGATGGAAAATGAGACCCTCAAGAAGGAGGTGAATGAGCTCACTCGTGCCTTAGGCAATGCCTATGGTGGAGAAGCCCACTTGCTAAAGTGCTTGGGCAGCCAAAGATTTTCTCTCAACAAAGAGGGATTAGGCTATACCCCCAAGAACGCCAAGGCGGCCTTTGTCACTCCCAAAGCTAGCTTTGTGAAGGGCAATGGTCGGTTTTGCAATAGATGCAAGTAAGTTAGGAGCAAAATTGCAAGACTAACAAGAACAAGCTACCTAATGTATCCTCAATCAAATTTGATTCTTGTTACATGCTTTATAAGGGTGCCAATGCTGTGAAGGCTAAGTTCATTGGTACACTAATTATGGGCCCAAAGAAGAAGGCCATTTGGGTACCAAAGACCTTGGTGACTAACCTACAAGGACCCAAGCAAGTTTGGGTACCTAAAAAGAATTGATCTTCTTTTGTAGGTAAATTATAAAGCCAGAGGAAGGCATTGGGTGCTTGATAGTGGGTGCACACAACACATGACTGGTGATCCAAGAATGTTCAATTCAATCAATGAAAACAAGAGCAATGGGATTGATAGTATCACATTTGATGACAATGGCAAAGGTAAGGTCAAAGGACTTGGTAAGATTGCAATATCCAATGATTTGAGTATTTCCAATGTGCTACTAGTAGAGAGCTTGAACTTCAACCTATTGTCGGTAGCTCAATTGTGTGATCTTGGTTTCAAGTGCATATTTGGTGTGGATGATGTAGAGATCATAAGTGTAGATGGCTCTAACTTGATATTCAAGGGATTTAGATATGAGAATCTATACTTAGTTGATTTCAATGCTAGAGAAGCTCAATTGTCAACATATTTGATCACTAAGTCTAGCATGGGTTGGTTATGGCATAGAAGGCTTGGTCATGTTGGAATAAAACAATTAAACAAATTGATTAAGCATGACTTAGTTAGAGGCTTGAAAGATGTCACATTTGAGAAGGATAAGCTATGTAGTGCATGTCAAACCAGAAAGCAAGTTGGTAACACACATCCTAAGAAGAGCATGATGAGCACATCCAAGGCATTTGAGTTGATGCACATGGACTTGTTTGGACCAACCACATACACTAGCATTGGTGGAAACAAATATGGATTTATGATTGTGGATGATTTCACTAGATACACATGGGTGTTCTTTCTTGTTGACAAGAGTGATGTGTTTGCAATATTCAAATCTTTTGTTAAGGGCATTCACAATGAGTTTGAAACAACCATCAAGAAAGTTAGAAGTGACAATGGAAGTGAGTTCAAGAACACTAGAATTGATGAGTTATGTGATGAATTTGGAATTACACATCAATTCTCGGCCAAGTATACTCCTCAATCAAATGGGCTAGTTGAAAGGAAGAATAGAACCTTAATTGATATGGCAAGATCAATATTGAGTGAGTACAATGTGAGTCATTCATTTTAGGCCGAAGCCATCAACACGGCTTGCTATTATAGCAACCGACTCTATTGTCACCCCATGATGGAGAAGACACCTTATGAGCTTTTGAATGGAAGAAAGCCAAACATAGCATACTTTCGGGTATTTGGTTGTAAATGCTACATATTGAAGAAAGGCACTAGATTAAGCAAGTTTGAAAAAAAATGTGATGAATGTTTCTTGCTTGGTTACTCCACTACTAGCAAGGCTTATAGAGTTTGGAATTTGGCTAGTGGTACTCTTTGTGGAGGTTCATGATGTGGAATTTGATGAAACAAATGGTTCCCAAGAGGAAGATGAGAATCTAGATGATGTAAGAGGCACTCAATTGGTCAACGCAATGAAGAATATGGACATTGGTGATATAAGGCCTAGAGAGGTGATTGATGTTGAAGATGACAAGAATTAAGTGCTCTCTAACTCAAATGTGCAAGCTAGTGGTTCTCATGATCAAATCCAAGCAAGCACTAGTAATGGCAATGTGCAAGATCAGCAAATGGCTAGTTCATCATCTCAATCAAGTGATCAATCAAATGCTAGCAATCAAGTGCAAGTACTTCAACCAACCAATGTTGCAAGAGATCATCCATTGGACACTATCATTGGTGATGTTTCAAGAGGTGTGCAAACAAGATCAAGATTAGTTTCATTTTGTGAGCACTTCTTATTTGTGTCATCCATTGAACCTAAGAAGATAGATAAAGCTTTGAGGGATGTTGATTGGGTCAATGCTATGCATGAAGAGCTAAACAACTTCACAAGAAACCAAGTATGAGAGTTAGTAGAGAGGCCTAAGGATCATAATGTGATTGGAACCAAGTAGGTCTTTCGGAACAAGCAAGATCAAGATGGGATAGTAATAAGGAACAAAGCAAGATTAGTGACTCAAGGTTACACTCAAGTTGAAGGTCTTGACTTTGGAGAAACATATGCCCCGGTTGCAAGATTGGAAGCAATTAGGATCTTGTTAGCCTATGCTTGTGCCCACAACATCAAGTTGTACTAAATGGATGTAAAAAGTGCATTTCTAAATGGGTACATTAATGAGCTTATGTATGTTGAGCAACCTCCCAGTTTTGAAGATGAAAAGAAACCCAACCATGTTTACAAGTTGAGAAAGGCTTTGTATGGATTAAAGCAAGCACCTAGAGCATGGTATGAGAGATTGAGGGATTTCCTACTCTCTAAGGGATTCAAGATGGGAAAGGTTGACACCACTCTCTTCACCAAGAAGCTTGGAAAGGACTTATTTGTAATGCAAATCTATGTTGATGATATCATCTTTGGATCAACAAATCAAAAATTTTGTGAGGAGTTTGGCAAGATGATGGCAAGTGAGTTTGAGATGTCTATGATTGGAGAGCTTAGTTACTTCCTTGGTCTTCAAATCAAGCAAATAAAGAATGGCACATTTGTAAGTCAAGGCAAGTATATCAAGGATATGCTCAAGAAGTTTGAAATGGAGAAGAGTAAAGCTATTAGTACATCAATGGGGACAAGTGGAAGCTTGGATAGTGATGCTAGTGGCAACATGGTGGATCAAAAGATGTATCGGTCTATGATTGGAAGTCTACTCTATGTGACCGCATCAAGGCCAGATGTGATGTTTAGTGTATGCATGTGTGCTAGATTTCAAGCCTCACCAAGAGAAAGTCATTTGAAGGCAACTAAGAGAATATTGAGGTACTTGAAGCATACACAACATGTTGGATTATGGTATCCCAAAGGAGCAAGATTTGAGTTGATTGGATATTCGGACTCCGATTATGTGGGATGCAAAGTTGAGAGAAAGAGCACATCGGGCACATGTCAACTATTAGAAAGATCACTTGTGTCTTGGTCATCAAAGAAGCAAAATAGTGTAGCACTTTCAACCGCCGAAGCGGAGTACATTTTGGCCGGTAGTTATTGTGCACAATTACTTTGGATGAAGGCCACTTTGAGTGACTTTGGGATCAAATTTAAGCAAGTGCCATTGCTATGTGACAATGAAAGTGCCGTAAAGCTCACCAACAACCCGGTTCAACACTCAAGAACAAAGCATATTGATGTCCGCCATCATTTCATAAGAGATCACCAACAAAAAGGGGACATTTGCATTGAGAGTGTGGGCACCGAAGATCAACTTGCCGATATCTTCACCAAGCCACTTGATGAGAAGAGGTTTTGCAAGCTAAGGAATAAATTGAACATACTTGACTTCTCCAATATGTGTTGATGCACCCCCATTATATGACATGCCTCTCCTTCGAGCAATCTGAGGTAAAAGTTGATTGGCATGGCATACATCCTTGCTAAGGACATGATTAGTGCATCTAGACATGTTTCACATTTGAATAGGCTCATTTATGAAAATCAAATGAATTTGATGCTTGTATGGTACCACTATTGCTTGTATGATTAAAATGATCTAGTGGTAGCATATGACATGTTTGTGGGCTTGTAAACCTAGTGTTTGATTTAGAAAATGAGCTATAAGTGTTTAACTCAACATGGTATAAGATAACCCTTAATTGGAGGTGTGAAGAAGCTTGTCTTTGGATCAAACTGAGTTAAATATCTTTTGTAAGTAATCTAGATTGAATCAAATTGGGAAAATGATCCTCATTTCACATGATTTCACCCCAACCTATCTATAATTTGAGGTCACCTTTGTGCTAATTGTTGACATTGATAATCCTACCCTATCTATACTTTAAGCCGTTGTGGTTATTGATGACAAAGGGGGAGAAATAGTACAAAGATAGTGAAAAGACAACAAAGAAACAAAGGAAGGGGATCAATTAAAATTTTGAGCATACAAATAGGGGGAGCAAGCTCATGAACTTGTATGGTGAATTTGAATGTGCATTACATATGTTTGCTTGCATGGTATAAATTTTTAATTTCAATATCCATGCTTGTGTGGTGTATGCTAGTTGTAGGTTTGAATGTTGAAATGAAAAACTAGCATGCATAGGCTAAAGTAACTAGACCTATGTTCATTCTATGGAAACTAGACCCTTATTTATAACAATTGATCTCATGGGGTATTCTAGTTTTTGTGTATGTCTAGTTACTAATGGTGCTAAGGATGGTATATTGGTGCACTCCAATTGGTATCACGCTTCAAAGGTCCATCTCTTATACCTTAGCATCATTTGGTAGAAATTGTCTCCTATATTTCCTATCTAATCATATGTGCAAAGTTTCAATTCAAACTTTTAGCACATATGTAGGGGGGCAATTGCTATCATATGGAGTTCATGAAACTTGTCCATATCCTTTATACATGGTAAATATGCTTGGGCAAGCAACATGGATTCAAATGAACTTTAATTCATATCTTTGTATAAGGGTTGTCATCAATTACCAAAAGGGGGGAGATTGAAAGCTCTAGTTTGGTTTTGGTTAATTGATGAAACCCTAAGTGCTAACCTAGTTTATCAAGATGATCATGAGATATGTAGCACTACTCCAAGTGATAAAGCAATGGAGAAGATTATGACAATGGTGATGGCATGGTGATGGTCAAATGCTTAAAACTTGGAAAGGAAGAAAGAGAAAAAAAAGGCTCAAGGCAAAGGTAAAATTGTAGGAGCCATTTTTTGTTTTGGTGATCAAGACACTTAGCGAGTGTGATCACATTTAGGATAGATAGCCATACTATTAAGAGGAGTGAAACTCATATCAAAATGCGGTTATCAAAGTGCCACTAGATGCTCTAATTCATTGCATATGCATTTAGGATCTAGTGGATCACTAACACCCTTGAAAATGTTTATGAAAATATGCTAACACATGTGCACAAGGTGATACAGCTGGTAGTTAGCACATTTGAGCAAGGGTGAAGAAGATAGAGGAGAAAGGAACTCAGTCTCACTATTTTCACTATGACCGGATGCTGGTCTTGGGTGGACCAGTGCGTCCAGTCAGGCGTAGCAGTGAAGACGCCAGCATTGGTATATTGACCGGATGCTGGGTCTGAATTGACCGAACGCTAGAAGTCTGGGTCCGGTCGAACTGACGGGTCAGCACAATATCCAGGGTTTTGCACCGAACGCTGAGGTGTGTCCGGTCGAGGTGGACCAGACGTGTCCGGTCAAAGAAAACCTGGTGTAGAACCTTACTGTAAACGACCGGACGCTGGGGGTCCAGCGTCTGGTCACTTGTGCCACAGCGTCCGGTCGCTACTTAGCCATTGCGATCGGGTGGTTCCTGTTGAATGGAAAATGTCACGTGGCTTACATCGGTTGACCAGACGCTGGGTCTAGAGTTCGGTCAGTCTGACCGGAGCATCTGGTCAGCCCACAGTGTGCCCAGTGAAGGGGTACAATGGTTCTATTTTATGGGGGCTTCTATTTAAGCCCCATGGCCGGTTCAAGCTCACTCTCTTGCACATTTTCATTGACATAGCAACCTTGTGAGCTTAGCCAAAGTCCTCCCACTCATCTCCATCATTGATTCATCATCTTTGTGAGATTGGGAGAGAATCCAAGTGCATTGCTTGAGTGATTGCATCTAGAGGCACTTGGTACTCGTGTTGCGCTGCGGATTTCGCTTGTTACTCTTGGTGGTTGCCACCACCTAGATGGCTCGGTGCAGCGGTGGAGGATCGGCATGAGTTGGTGATTGTTCGTGGCCGTCTACGGTGATTGTGAGGGGAGTTGTATCTTTTCCGACGGAGTGCCAAAAGGTAACTCTAGTAAATTGCTCGTGTCATTGAGTTACCTCACTTGTGGGTAGATTCTTGCAGTGTCCAATCATGTGGACGAGGTTTGTGAAACACCTCTTAGCCGTCAAACCACCAAGTGTTGGTCGACACAACGGGGACTAGCGTGTTGGCAAGTACGTGAACCTCGGGAGAAAAATCGGTTGTCTCTTATCATTTGCATTCTCCCGGTGATTGGCTTAATCTTCATCTTGTGATTGTTTCATCCCTCTACATGATGGTATAACCATCCTAGTCACTCATTTATATTCTTGCAAACTAGTTGTAGCAAGCTCTTTAGTGTAATTGGATTTGAGAGCTTGCTTTGCTATTTAAGTTTGCTTAGTGGAGCTCTTTAGAGTAGAAAGTTTGAGAGCTCTTAGTGAGTAGTATCATAGCAAGTTGTGTGTCTAGCAATCATTGCAACTAGAATTATTAGATAGGTGGCTTGTAACCCTCGTAGAGCTAGAGCAAGTTTGCATTACGCTATTTGTCTTACTAATTAAATTGCTCTAGTTGATTTGTAGAATTATAAATAGACTATTCACCCCCCCTCTAGCCATATTAGGACCTTTCAAGAGGATATACACGGGGTATGTGCCCCCCATGCTCGGTTTCTTCTACAGGGCGGAGCCCCCCACCGGTGCGGTCTCGGGCGGATTCCCCACCGACAAAATTCGCCTAGAGAACATCCGCCGAAAGAAGTCCACATGTGGCTCCATCCCAAGGAAGGCCTCGCACACGATGACGAAGCTGGCAATATGTAGCACTCTAGTCAGATTGAGGTGTTGCAGCTCCAAACCCCACTCGTTGAGGAGCCCGCGCAGGAACCAGTGTGCGGGGTATCCTAGCCCACGCTCGTGGAAGGCAAGAAAGGAAACCACCTCACTAGGCTAAGGTTGCGAGGAATCCTCCCTCCGGGGAGCCCTCCAGTGCGCCACCTCCTTCGGCGGCAGAAACCCCTTCTTGGCGAGGGCCTCCAACACCAACTCCCTCACAACGGATGACCTCCAGCCCAACATTCCGCTCCGGGTTCATGAATGGATTTGTGAGTTTTCTCCTCTCCCTCGCTCTCTCCCTTTTCTCTCCTAGGAACCGCCATGGCACTCAGACGCTCTTGGCGAGAAGGAAGAAAGAGAAGAGATGGTAGATGAGGAATAGGCGAAGGAACGGGGCGAAAATCCTCTCCCTTCTCCTACTTAAAGAAAAGGGCACAGCAGTTGGGGAAGGCGTGGTGATCGGGGAAAGGTGAAATGACGGGGGTGAAAAACCCTCTCCCTTCCCCATTTAATGCAGATGGGATACAATGGGACGCGCCCTGACCGATGAGACGTACCCTGCCCGGTGGAATGGCACCTGATCAGATGGGACGTGGCCTGGGTATGGCCCACCACTACCACACGACTGGGCGCGAAAAACAAAGTGCTACCTTGCACAGGTGGCTCTCCGCCTCCCTAGGTGGGACTTGGAAAAACCCAAATAACAGGATCTCCGCCATGAGAGACCATCGGGCTTCCTAAGTCAATCGAACGGCTCAGGAAAACACCAAGAGATAGGTAAGGAGCAAAGGGGCGCCCCATGTAGGCCATGTTGACTCTGTCACGAACGACGAGTGAGGGTCTCGGTCGAATATTTCCGGTTGGAGCTCTTCAAACCCCATCACTCGAGTCATCAAGGTAACATTACCGACCCTGCTCTTTCTTTATAATCATTCATACATCCATACACGCATTCATTCCATACGCCCACACCCCCTAGACGATTCTACCTGAATCGCCCGAGGGCTCGAGAACTAAAGCATTACGTATGCAGTCAAATGCATCACAATGCTTCGTGTTGCATCACTAAGCGGCAGTTGCCTCATTCAAACATGAGCAATGACCGACCGGGGTTGAAAGACCGGCCCACGAAGGGCTTGAGGCCACCTCACGTCAAACAGAGCCAGGGGAGAAAATGCAGATGAGCCCCATGCGGCCCTCACCCAGTCTGCCTCGAAGCGGACAAGGTCATCTCAATCTTCTCGTTCGATCCTAATCCTCTCTAAACCCACAGAATCTCCATCGAGGGAAGGCCAGCAGGCCACCCGGGTCGGTCTCCAGAACGACCCAAGCATCTGTCGGGTTGCAGGTAAAGGAGCAGTGGAATATCACAAGAGAGCTATGTCGACCCCATCACGAACAATGGACTCGAATTCCACTCGATCATACCCGTTAGCGAGCTTACTGAGCGCGTCACTCGAGCCCGAGTGATCAAGGCAAGCGACAAAGCTCAGCCCCTCCGGTTGTGAGAAACCGACGACGGGGTAACGCACAAAACTCAAACCGACCCCTATCAAGCCTAAAAAGGGCTCAGGGGCTCAAGACACCTAAAACTAACTGTCTCGGCTGCGTGGGCTGCACCGACACCAGGATCCATGAGCTCCGTCTCGCTCGATCCCTAAACTAACTGCCTCGGCTGCACGGGCTGCATCGATGCTAGGATCCACGAGCTCCATCTCCCTGATCCCTAAACTAACTGCCTCAGCTGCGCGGGCTACACCAACGCTAGGATCCATGAGCTCCACCTCACCCGGTCCCTAAACTAACTGCCTTGGCTGCACGGGCTGCACCGACGCCAGGATCCGCGAGCTCCGCCTCGACCGATCCCTAAACTAACTGTCTCGGCTGTGTGGGCTGCACCAATGCAAGGACGACTCTGTCTCAACTTAAATGCACGCACACACGCCCGCTAACAAAACCCCCCAGGCGATCCTACCCGAATCGCTCGAGGGCTACACCCGCGGGTGCGCTCGCGCGCACCCGTTGATAAAGCGAGCGCACCTGCTGACAAAGCGAGCGCACCCGCTGACAAAACGAAACCTCCCCAGCTGGCAACACGAAAAACCTCCCAGACGATTCTACCCGAAGTGCCTGGGGGCTCAGGGGCTACACCCGCGGGTGTGCTCGCGCGCACTCGCCGTCAAGACAAAAATCCCCCAAACGATTCTACCTGAATCGTCCGGGGGCTTAGGGGCTCCTATCAGGTTCATAAACCCGGGGTCCCTCATGGACCGGCTTCCCAGCAAAGGCTCGGCCCAGCAGACAACGTGACGAACCAACGCGCAACTCTTGGGCCGGCCCAAATACCTAAACAGCAGGCCACAAGTGCGATCCAATTTCCGACCAGAAGGCCTGGCCGAGGAGGAACGGCGCTCGCTTCCGACTTCGGCCCACCTCTCCGACCGGAGTGCTCGCTTCGGTCTCCAGCCCGCCTCCGGATGGCCTCTCCGACCGGAAGGCCTGGCCAAACACCATTTCTGACTCCGACCCGCTTCTCCGACCGGGGATACGCCGAACCCCTGCTTACAACTCCTCTCTAATTGGCGCAATCAGAGCCGACTGGGACCAACCGACCGGGATGCCTGCTCGGTAAGGACCAGAAAACGGATGAAGAAAGTAAGGCAGCGTACTCAAGTTAACAGCAATACCAAGGACCGTATCCTGTACACCTGCAGGACAGTACCCTACGACCTCCCTGGCATGATAGAACCCGAGCAATGTTGTAGGCGTCGACATTTTCCCCTACAGTGTTGTGGGCGCCATCAACTCCCATACCAGACAAATACGGTAAGACTCCCCCACGTGCCTCTGAGGCGTCAACAGTGTTGTGGGCGCCAGTATTTATCGTACCAGGCGAACATGGTAAAACCCCTTGCATACCTCTGGGTATCAACAGTGTGGCAGGCACCGACATCTGTCATACCTGAAGAAGAAAACGCAACCTCCCACGTGCATCTGACATTAAACAGTATTGTGGGTGCCTACCATCATCTTGTACCCGCTGGCGTGGGAAGTGAGACTTAGCAGCATACGTACTCTCTCCCTCTCACTTGTAAGGCCATCCCCTTCATCTATAAAAGGGGGTGCACTCTCTTCCAACAGAAAGATCGATCAGTTCACCTATATTGATTCGCCCTCTGTAACTTTAGACATTCTAAAGTTATAACGAGCACACGCTCGAACACTTAACACCTAGCGGGGCTCCCGTCACTCTTAGCCCTTCAGACTAGAGTCCGACCGGACCTCTTGTACCCCATATCTTTCTCCTTCTCGTTTGTAACCCTACTGCAAACTTCAAGCACATGGGCTCAGGAATAAAGTCACCGACCGACTCAAACTGGACGTAGGGCACGTTGCCTGAACCAGTATAAATCCTGTGTCATTGAGTGCTAGGCCACCTCCGATCACGACATACAGTAAAACTATAAATATTTATGTGTTGGTCACTTTCTGCACCGACATATATGGTATAAGCTATAAGTTAATTCGTTCCTTTCTGTTTAATAATTTTTGTGTTTAAAGTTTTAGCATAAGTTATAAGTTAATTCGTTCCTTTGTGTTTAATAACTTTTGTACATAAATTGTGTTTCATAATTTTGTGTTTTCATGTTTTGGCATAAGTTATAAATTATATGTTATAAGTTATACGTTATAAGTTATATGTTACAAATTAGTACACATAAGTTGATACTAGAATAAAAAATTTTGAAACATATGCAAGTGGGGTCTAGTTTTGTTTACCTTGTCGTGCAGAACACGACATTGAAAATGGATACACCGTTCAGCAGTAGTATTTTGAAATAAATGTTTTGCTTTTTTTTCTTGAATCATGTGACGTCACAACCAGCTGGAAAGCGCGCAGGATGCATTGAGCGCATGCAGGGAGCTCGAAATGGGCATTGCCGAATAGGGAAAGTGGTGGGATTTTTTTAAAAAAGAAAATTACTTTATGTCTAAGAATTGTTCGCTCCTTTTGAGTTGGATGACCGCTCGCGATTTAGTGGCGTGGCGTCTGCTCTCCTCCTTTTTTATTTGCTTGTCTTTCGGCTTATTTTTTCAGTCAAAATAATATTTTTCTCTCACAATAATTCAATCGGAATAGTGTTTTCGACCAGTTTCAGCTAAGATTCTGCCAGTCAAACAGGGCATCAGGTGACCTAAGCCTCAAACATGATCAGGTCATATACGCACGTCAAAGTTACATGCCACATCTTCGAGCGATGCGATTTGTGTAGCTAAAAGCATGCGAACCTGACACTCCTCTCCTCCCGTCTTTCACATCCTGTGATCAAACACACCGACACGGCACAGGGGCAGAGAATCCGGTATGCGTGCTCGCCATATCATGATTTTATCACCGGTGCTCTGCAGATCCACGAGCCACCGATTCTTCTACCACTTCGGTCGAACTTGCTGGGAGTGTGAGATACAATAGGTAGAAGGAGGACACTGGGATTTTTTTTTTGAAGAAACTAGGAAAAAATAATTTTGCCTTCAATATGGACAAACTTAACATTTTAGTCTGGCCATCTGCGTCTGCCCTTGTATCTAAGAGCATCACTAAAATTATTTCTAAAACTTATTATCTAAATCATTATTTGAAGAGTCATTTGAGTAAAAATTATTTTATATATTTTTTTATCAAAAGAGTCATCCTTGATCTTCATATTTGGCTAGTAAGAAATCTGAAATAGATGATGTTTTTTTTTTCACTGAGCAAGGGGCTATGCACAAGTGGAAACGCGATCTAGCGTGCTAGTGGCCACATGTAGTAGGCACACAACGCCCCTAGTAGCACACGAAGGAGCGGTGCCGCCATCGATAGTGTCAGCATGGATTGGTCTGAGCAATGCCAACACTGGCTGCAATATTTTGTTTTTAATTAGTGATTATTAGGACAAAATTAGTGTTAGTGCATCTTTATTAGTGTATAATGAGTTGCCATTACTTTTTAAATAGTAAAGTAATTAGTTAATTATTCTCATCTCATCCATTGTCATCCATCTAACAAAGAAAAAAACTAGCTCGTCTCATCCATCCAACTAAAGTAGCATATATATCTGTTTTCCAAATTTTATGATTGGTCATCTTCCATCCACTCTTTTCTTGAAACCAAACACATCCCAAGATGTCGACTCTAAGTGAGATGAGACAGGAGATCACGTAAGGGCATGATGGTCTGTTATGTATCGTGTGTTCATGCTAGTAGCTAGCACCGCAAGTACAAGTGTAGACAATTTATGTGCAGGGATGGATCCATCAGGGTTTTGATCCGCCATCGTTTCCGCCATCGAAACTGCTAGCGTCCGGACGTCTGATCCGGGCGCTAGCGTCGGGACGCTCGTGCTGCTGCCCCTACATGTGCGCCCGCCCGCAATCAATTCGTTCCCCACACGCATGCATGCGAGCCCGCTTCCATCGGGATGCCCCCACGCATGTCCGACACGCCCGCACCTTGCGCCCCCGCACCTCATCCTCATCTCCACCCCATCCTCATCCCTAGCCCCATCCGTTTGCCTCGCCCCCGCAGGAGCACCCCCACCCCGTCGTGCCCCCGACAACGGCTCCGCTCCCCAACACGCTCCTGTTCCCCCCTTCCCCAACGCACTCTGTTCCCCCACCGCGTCACTGTCCCAAAAGATCATGAAACACTTCTACTGCAACATTGCAAAAACATATGGAAAACTATGTAGTGCAACATCGAGTTGTAAATACTGCAACATCGAAAAAAATATGTAGTGCAACAATGAAAAACATGCACTGCAACACATCGAAAAATATCTACTGCAACAACGAAAAATATGTACTGCAACATCGAAAAATATGTAGTGCAACATTGAAAAACATGCGGTACAACATCGAAAAAAAATCTACTGCAACAACGAAAAATAACTACTGCAACAACGAAAAAATGTGTACTGCAACATTGAAAAATATGTACTACACCATCGAAAAAACATATACTACAACATCAAAAAAAAATATTGCAACATTCAAAAAAAATGTACTACAACATCTCAAAGCAGTAGTACTGCAACATCACAAAAACATCTGTTACAATGACCTAAAAATTACATTACAACATTCGAAAACATCTGTTGCAACATAAAAAAAACACATTGCAACACGGCGAGATCTGACCCCAGTGCTCGCCGGAACCCTAGCCACCGCCGCATCCCTCAGATCCAGAGAAGGAGGAGGAGGAGGAGGAGGGCTCAGATCCAGATCCAGAGGATGAGGAGCGGGGCTCAGATCTAGATTCCTCCACGACCTACCTCGTCGGAGCCGTCGTCCTCGTCTCCGGTGAAGGTGCGGGAGCCGGATCATAGGGAGCGTGGGGGTGCATGGAGGTCGCGGGGGGGGGGGGGGGGGGGGGGGGGGGGGGGGGGGGGGGGGGGGGGGGGGGGGGGGGGGGCGAGGGACGGAGGGAGGGAGGGAGCACGGGTGGGCGGGGCGCGCAGCGAGCTCGCGTGTGCGGGCGCGGTTGTCCCCGTCTCAGGGACGGCCTGGAGAACGGGCAGGAAAGCGGGGGGAGAGCGAGTGCGGGGGAGCAGGCGGAGTGTGGGTGCGGGAGAGAGCGAGTGCGAGGGAGCGGGCGGAGCGGAGGGAAGTGCGAGTGTAGGAGAACGGCCTGTGGAACTGTGTCCGGCCA
The DNA here is from genome assembly GCF_019320115.1 of Miscanthus floridulus. NCBI lineage: Eukaryota > Viridiplantae > Streptophyta > Magnoliopsida > Poales > Poaceae > Miscanthus > Miscanthus floridulus. The sequence goes on along the minus strand of NC_089586.1, from coordinate 34,285,337 downwards.
CTCGGACGCCCGCTCTGTATCGTTACCGTAACTACACCGATCGTCTCTGGGCATTTTCTCAGCTTTTGCGTTGCCCATCCTATCGGCAAAGCCACGCGTTTTGTATTCACCAGCCTCTGTTTGCTGCTTCAACCTGATAATCCGTGCTGTGCTTAAAGATTGATGCCCTTTCCCGCAACGATGTGCTGTGCTTAAAGATTGATAGCCCTTTCCCCCAACGGTCCGTACAAATATATGTTGGTTGATTCCATTGATTTGATGCTGGAGTTGTGCCCCAGATCTATTAGCACCAATTACTGTTTGATTGGAAATTTCAGGTTTCTTTCGGGGATGGGCAATAGGACACAGAGAAGAATCAGGAGGTGTTTGTCGTGTATAAGAAATTACAAACAAATTACCATTGGAATGTCGGTGCGATATAATTAATGAATAGATGCAGATACACTTGTATTGGATAGATGCAGAAGGAAAAATAACTATTAATTATACATGTTATTACCATCCGAGATCAAAATATTGTAATGATTCTCTTTGCGTCGCACCTCATAACATTCAAATTCCACCAATGATAGCTACACTGAAACAGTGCTACATGTTCAGCAAAAGCATAACCTAAGCTCAGATTACGACAGTCTTAAGATAACCAAAGGACATCGCTGATCATCCCAAACATAGGTAACAGTTCTACAACGATAACACCAGGCCAGGGGGGGCGCCTCAGTAAAACACATTTCAATGCCCCGGTGGAAACCTACTTCCCAGCTGAATCAGGAGAGCCATCCCCGTAGGAAACCAAACCTTTCTTGCCTCCACGACTAGGGCTACCAGACAGTGACCGACACCGGGACGGGGACTGAGATTTCTCATCACTTGCACGCTTCAGAGATGGGGAATCAGGTGGGGAGGGATGACGCACTGGTGGAGACCTTGACCTTGACCCAGAAAGGTGGCTCCTGGAAACTGACTGTGCACGATCACCATGTGACCTTGGTCTGGGAGGGGGCGAAAGGCTCCGTACAGGGCTTTTGCTGTATCCACCTCCCCTTCCTCTTTCTCTGTGGACAGGGCTGCGAGAGGCACTTGGGCTCCTCCTCCTGTACCTACTACGCCTCAAGTGGCAAAATAAAAGAAATCATGACAGAACCAACCACAAGAATGAGCTATGCATACCGATTGAAAAAAAAAAACTTCAAATAAAATTGCTTCAATCATTTGCAAATAATACGTTCAATAATAAGCATCAAACAAAAATGACTGCCTGTTCAAAATTGGTTCACTGACGTGCCATCACAACGAGTTCTTTAGCTATCACATATAAACAGTTCATTTACCTTGGCGATGACACTCTGCCTCTGGGTGGGCTTCTATAACGTCGAGGAGGTGATCGATGGCGAGAACCCCGGTAACCCATGTATCTACATAAGGGGGGAACATAATTTAAAACTCTCTATCAAATGAAAACAACAGATCAAACTTTGATTCAATTACCTGTCACGGTCATTTCTTCCACCATAACGATGCGAGCGATCAGTAGAAGGTGAGCGATATTGTCTTGCAAATGAGTACCGCTGTGTAAAACCCCGTCCGCGTCTTATGCGTTTTGGTGACCCATCAGGAGAATCACTCCTGGATGGGCTCCTTCCATTGTTTGGTGGTGTTACTGCCCTGCGATGTGGACTGGGACTTCTGCTAATGTTCCTGCGAGGTCGACCACCTCTTACTGGGCTTCTGCTCACACTTCTTCTAAGTGTTCTCACAGGGCTCCTGCTAAGGCTTCTGCGAATGTTCCGTCGTGGACTTCTCATAGGGCTTCTTCTAGAAGGCCTATGTGGGTTCCTTGAAATCCTAGCTGGGCTCCGGCTAACACTTCGCAATGGAGATATCACAGAGGTTCGGGTAATGCTTCTTCGCTTCTCCAATGGTGGGCTTGGGCTGACACTTTTTCGTACATGAGTTCTCTCCAGGCTCCTGCTTGGACTTCTCTGTTGCATGGACCTAGCTGAGCTCCTGCTAATGCTTCTTCTGTGAGCTTTAACAGGACTCCTGCCTATGTGGGGGGCTTCTGCTTGCACCTCTGGGTGAGCTCTTGCTGAGGCTCCTAGCAGGGCTCCTGCTGATGCTCTGCCGTCTGGCTGGACTCCTGCTCTCGCTTCTTTTGGGAGTACGGACAGGACTTCTACTACTGCGATTGTGGTGAACAGGGCTCCTGCTAACTGACCTCTTCGGGCTGGTAATTGACCTTTTCATTGGACTTCTTCTTGGACTGATACTCATACTCTTGCTCATTGAGTGATTAGCACTCATGCTCTGGCTCCTGCTTATCAATATCAGATGAAACAACCGCTTCCAGAAGCAGTAAGCACAAAGAATGATTTATGTATGAAGAAGTATAGGAAACCTAGATTTGCTTCGATTGCCAGTTAGAACAGGCATGACAGCTGCATTCCTTTCAATTTTTGATTCATTAACACCATTTGTATGGATTTCCCCGTTTTGCAGGGGGGAGACATCTTGTGCTGGACTCCTTGGTATTCCACTCTTTTGTTGAGGTGATGTCGCATCCTTCAAAGCAGCCACTGCAGCAAGATTTTCCTCTGAAAAGGTAAGTGTAGATTGCAATCATTAGTTGAACTAAACTAAACATGTACCACATAAACCAAGCAAGAACTATATATCCCTTACTAGATGGCCAATCAGTACAGTTGTTCATGCAAGACAGATATAACAGAACAATACCACTGATAATACCATGTAATCATGATTTAAAGATTAAAAGAGATATCCAGCCAATCAGAACTTCCTGTTTTTTTGGACATGGCATGGTCTACCTTTAGCCATTATTCTCCACTATAATATATTTATATTTTTATAAATCCAATAAAATTATGAGAATATGACAGTAAGTTTAAGACAAATCTAAGTGAATGGTTCTCATAATTCCAAACCAACTATCTGTATCTATTAAGTCATTGATAGTCGGTTTCGCAAGTTCGACCAGATCTTTGTCCACAACACAAGTATTTGTGATGGGTAAATAAACAGTGAACCAATAAGGCATCCAAGCACGCAAGAAATTGAACTCTTTTGTGATGTCCCTTGATTGTGTCTGAGTAGCACTAGCTACTGTCGTTGCATAACCTTGTCAGATTTGTCCTATCAGTTTCTTGAAATACAATGAAGTACTTAACCAGATATGGTATCCTATTGTGCTTATACAGTTCATCAATGATGATGAATGCCCCCCCCCCCCCCCCCCCCCCCCCCCCCCCAACACACACACACAGTCTTAAGTTACAAAGGATTGGCTGATGTGGTACATAGCACAAGTTTAAGGGCATGTTACTCCCAAGTCCCAACTTTCAGAGTTCATGAACCTAATAACTGAGAAATCAGAACAAAGTTCAGGAACCTATGCTTCAACTTACTTGGTATTAGTGAAATACAGAAGCTCAACATACATTGTGGTAAAGAATATATAGGCAAAAAGAAAAGAAACTACCAGAAACTTGAGATGATGCCTTGGACTTCCGCCCACGGCGGTATCTCTTGCTTCTAGCATCTTCAGAGCTGCTATCGCTCGTACTTTCAGCTTCACTATCACCCTTTATTATCCTGCTAATAAAAGAAAATATATTACAGGCCAAAGGTCAGGAATGTTCAATTTGACAATGTTAACAGACCTTTTTGGCTTCTGTTTTGATTTCCTATCACGCTTCCTACGCCTTCTTTCGCGCCTATGGTCACGCTTTCTTCTTGAACGCTTGCGTTTATTTTTCTTAGAGTGTCTCTTTCTGCGCCTTCGCCTGTCATCACTTGAGCTGCTGACATCAGATGAGTCACTTGAGTAAGTATCAGAATCGCTCTCAGAATCAGATGATTCAGTCTCCGACTCAGAAGAGCTATCTGATTCCGAATAAGAATATCTCCTCTTCTTCCTTCTCCTTTTTGAAGATTTGTTACGACGTCTCTTGTGTTGTCCTTCATTACTTTCGTCATCAGAAGATATATCCTTTGACAACTTTGATTTGGCAGCCCTCTTTTTATCTGTATGACCATTATCACATCAAAAGGATGTTCAAAAGGTAAATACAAAAGTGACCAACTTTACCTAAATGCCCCCAAAAAAGCTTAAATCCTTATATTAAATGGATCAATAGGTGCTGCAAAAATTCCAATCAGTTGATAAGCATTACCAATTTCTATAGATCCAACGTCTTTGCGGTCAGTGAGCTCCCCACAATTTACTATAGTAACCGGAACAACAGGAGTTGAATCAGGGGATTGCACATCTACTTGCTCGATCCTCTTCAGAACATCACTTCCAACAACAAGCTTGCCAAAAACTGTGTGCTTCCTGCAACACAGTAGAATGTCATATTATCAACAAAACTGTACTAAGTCAGAAAACCATGGAGTTCACAAATGAAACTGAACAAGACATTATAGAGGCTTGCCCAGTTAACAGTTTATGCCACAAGCCCTGCAACATTCCTATAACATAGTAAAAAGCCAAACAGCAAAACCAAAACTAAGCCTCACTCCTGTCCACATATGCATCAGTCAAACAGGTTTGCTCCTACCCTCACCTCCTATTTTCACAACCAAAAAAGAGACATGCATACCATAGGAAACGAATTTCCACAGTGCAAAATTCCACACATAGACATAGCGCAAAATTAATGCAACATGATAATTCTAATAAACTGGCAAATGGTGCTATAAAAAGAACTGAATCGATTTCACATATAATACAGAACTACATCAAATTCTTGTGATTCAACAAGCAGTTGCTCATTTTGAATTGGGCAACAACGGAGATCCAAAGACACTACAAGTGAACAAGCAAAAGAAGTAGCAGAAAACTATTCTTCTGTAGTTCCAATGCTTGATAAAACAGATAATTAAGCAAATGGCGTTGTATCAGTGACTATGGCCGTCGGACGCTTAGAGCTTTAATTAAGGATGAGAAAAAAAATCAGATTGGTACTGGAAATATGCATCGATCTGAGACAAATATCCAGAGCTTAGGTTCAATTCAACAACACAAATGGATGTAAGATTAGTCCCCATACATGTCTGAAGATATATTTTGTACAAAACTGAAACACACTGTCATTCAAATGGAATTGATCAGAACAAACCTGTCAAGATGAGAATTAGGCTTGAAAGTAATGCAGAACTGGGAGCCACTAGCTTTGGAACCAGTATCTGCCGTTGTCAAGAGACCACGATCATCATGAGGTAGAACACAAGTTTCATCTGAAATGCAAATAATATACTGTCATTACAGATATACTGTTTGCTTTCGTGCTTACCAGAACAGTTGGATAAGATCTCCAGTATTTCCAGAGCAAAGCAGCCAAAAAGATCAAAGCAGTAACTTGTACTAGATTATTAGAATTTGGACACACTCCTAATGTTTATTGACTTGGAGAAGGCTTATGACAAAATACCAAGGAATGTTATGTGGTGGGCTTTGGACAAACATAAAGTCCCAACGAAGTACGTCGGGCTCATTAAGGACATGTACAACAATGTTGTGACTAGAGTTCGAACAAGTGATGGAGACACGGATGACTTCCCGATTAGGATAGGACTACATCAAGGGTCAGCTTTGAGCCCTTATTTGTTTGCTTTAGTGATGGATGAGGTCACAAGGGACATACAAGGGGACATCCCTTGGTGTATGCTTTTCGCGGACGATGTAGTGCTAGTTGATGAAAGCCGGACAGGAGTGAATCAGAAACTGGAGTTATGGCAGGAGACTTTGGAGTCCAAAGGTTTTAGACTTAGTAGAACTAAAACTGAGTATATGAGATGTGACTTCGGCACTACTACTCGGGAGGAGGAAGATGTTAGTTTGGAAGGTCAAGTAGTGCCTAGGATGGATACCTTTCGATATTTAGGATCAATGCTACAGAGGGACGAGGATATTGATGAAGATGTTAGCCATAGAATCAAAGCAGGGTGGATGAAGTGGCGGCAAGCGTCTGGTGTCCTATGTGACAAAAGGGTACCACAGAAGCTAAAAGGCAAGTTTTATAGGACGGCGATTAGACCTGCTATGTTGTATGGTGCAGAATGTTGGCCTACGAAAAGACGACATATTCAACAGCTAAGTGTCGCGGAAATGCGTATGTTGCGTTGGATTTGCGGGCATACAAGAAGGGATCGAGTTCGGAACGATGATATACGTGAGAGATTAGGGGTAGCGCCAATTGAAGAAAAGCTTGTCCAACACCGGTTGAGATGGTTTGGACATGTGCAACGGAGACCTCCAGATGCACCGGTGCGTAGTGGAATCCTAAGTCAGGATAGTAACATGAAGAGAGGCAGAGGAAGACCGAAGTTGACTTGGGTAGAGGCAATAAAAGGAGACTTGAAAGGATGGAATATACCCAAAGACTTAGCCTTAGATAGGAGTGCTTGGAAGACAGCTATTCACGTGCCTGAACCTTGATTGTTTCTGTTGGGTTTCAACTCTAGCCTACCCCAACTTGTTTGGGACTTAAAGGCTTTGTTGTTGTTGTTGTTGTTGTGGACACACTCCTAATGTAGACAGTAGACACATAACAACACTGCATTTGACTCTGTATCTGGTAACCAACATTCTAAATCCTCAAATAAAAGGTTGCAAGGTTATTCCATTATTTGCATTCAACGTCTCCACTACATAACAGATTTCAAACCAAGCTAAATGGTTAATACCTGCAAATTTTCCACTATATATGCTTTCTCCACCAGACCCTGTAACATAGTTAAAATCGTAGTCATTTCTAAAAACAAGATGTAACACAGGAAGCTGCAACTATACATGCAAGGTAGAATTACATCCAACAAACAGAACTAATGTATAACCGAAAAAATATTACCAAAAAAGTAAAGATGGTAACATGCATCACCATACGTAACATTAATAGACAAAAATACAGCAATCTATAAATGCTGGCACGGTATACATCTGGATCTTGGAACAAATCATTGCATATGAAAACAAACTAACCCTAATCAAATTTGAAAATTTTGATATCCGAATTAAGGCCATTATAACTGTATATGACAAGAAAAGACTGCTAAACTACTCCAGTTAAAAAAAGGCGTATGAAACTTAAGAACATTGAATGCTAGCGTGGAGTGCACAATATAATCGTCAAATCAAAAGGTAGGGACATTGTTATAACATAGAGAAATGAAAACAAAAACCATCAAAATTAGCATAAGTAGGCCATAACTGCACAATTTACAGGGAGTGCTATGTGCATGCAAGCCCTTTAAGTAGACGTACACAAGAACATTAGTTTATAAGAGAACACAAAAAGATGAAAAAGGCCATGGAAGTGGGGAGGGGAATTGCTGCTTTTTTTCCGGGAAGGAAAAGAACTAGAAAAATGTAAAGAACTAATTGTGCAAACTCACCATTTCGTTTTGCAATGTCACCTCCCTGAAAAAAAAAACAAAGCACCCTCAGCAGTTATGGCTAAGAAAACAAATAAGTTTTCCACTCATTATTAGAATAGCGAACATAGACAATACTGCATACAACCTTAAATACTATATGATAAGAAAAGCAGTCGATATCATCTGTCTTGCATCCTACATCATGAACAAGGAGACAAGGAACTGACTAATAAAAACAGAACAAGACAAAGCTAACCAAATTCTAACCACAAAATACAAACATCGTAACTTAGACAGAAGCAAAATGCATAAATAAAAAACTACAGAAAAGAAGAAAAACTAACTTGTGCCATGAACCCCTTGATGATACGGTGGAATGATGATCCCTTGTAACATAACGGCTTCTTAGTCTTCTGTCCAATTCCCAGCTCACCTAAAGCGTGCAACATCAATTAGCAGAGCAATGGGAAGAGTTTTTTAAACTCGGAATTGCATATAATCTGTACATTCGACTATGCACAAGGTGGGCTGTGGCAAAAAGAACAAAGGCACCCACTACATTATCAGAAGATTTCCAAAACGCATATTAGTACATTAACGGCTCAACACCAAATTAGCTTTTTTATGGACAAATTAGATTGACAGCTTAGAACAGAAGATATGGACTAGAAGTCTACAGCTCAAGTTATAGTAACTACATGCGAGTATGTTTGTGTTTACTGATGTACACAAGTTCAGAATCTCCATTCCATATCCTAATTTCATTTGATGCCATAACCCGAAGAATATTATAACAAATTGTCTGCCAGAACATAACTGTCAAAGAAGTAGAAACATCAGCCGCTGTATCATGTATCCAGTTTTACTTCAAATCTGTAAGAGACTCCCTTGTAGTAACATCATCGCATTGCTCAAAATTTCAAGATGAATTTAAAATTTAAAGAAAAATTATAAATTTATAAGCTAAATATATATAAAGATATAGTTAAGCATTAAGCATAAGAATTACTTTGACAGGAAATTAACTAAATTCCTAGGAAGCAATGAACATCTAAATATGCATTGTTAATCATCACAGAAAGAATAGATTAGGTTCTCAGATTTTGGAAATATTGAAACAGAACCACAGAATGGCATATTGGATTATGGCTGAAAGCAGATGAGAGAGTTCAGGTTTGAATAATATTCCAAAGAGCGTTTTTAGGCAAAGAACAATAAAAATCATTAGGACTACCAAGTGCCGACATAAGGACTAGTACCACCACAGCATTAGTGACAGTTTCTTAGTGCAGATAATTAAAATAATTAGTAAGAGCAGTAATAAAATACATTATTGTGGTATTCTTCCATGTTGCAAAGAATAGCTACGCATTACTTCCACTGAGCACAAGTACAGGTCCATTTAGGTTTGTCCTAGGTCAATCTTTTTAGCTCCAGACATCAATATCTAAAAAATTCACATAGATTTGCAGCAGAAGATCGCCATTAGTAGATTCATTGGGCTAATTATTTTCAAAATACAAATCCTTTTAATTTATACTATCTATTTTTTTCTTGATATTGCTAGTCAACAGAAGTATTGGACACAGTGTCAATGTCCAAATGGGTTTGTATTAGTAAGGATTGTACATCAATATAGGGAAAATATTTCTTCAACAACTGGAATCATTGGAGCGAAATTAAATAAAGCAGAAAAGCTGTGGCCCTATTTCAATCAAAGGGCAAAATTTCACAAGCACCCCAAAGTAATTAAAAGAAAGCTACACTTGAACTTGAACCTAAACTTGCAGTTTCCTAAAATTAAAAAGAATTACAATCTTTAGCACTGGAACATTATTCACCACAGACTCTTTCAGTGAAACAATTTTCATTGTTACTGTTTGGATGGGGCATCAGCAGATCTAACCCTCCCTGATTAAGACCCACATCTAGATAAACAAGGGCGATATAGCATAACCCTAGCAATTTGGTGATAACATCACATTCCCTCATAAACAATATGACATGATCTGCACATGGTTCCTAGCACCATGTCATTAAGTGGCCATTGTAAGCATGGTCTAATTGTCCAGTGTGCTTGAGTGCTTGACGACTAAGTAACCTTCAAGCACTAAATGAGTGTAGCTCTAAAACTGTAGGCAATAAAAAGTGTTGTTTGTCAAAGCAAGTTCTTGAAATTGTCAATTTTTCAATAATTTCGGAAGAGTAAGTGTGGCTTTGTGAATTTACTAAATTTGCATCATATCATACTACTTGAAAGTAATGCTACTTCAAATACTTAATAGTTTGAACAGATGACAACCAAAACTTCAGTATTTTGATGGACGCATTACATGAGACCATGACCATTAGAAATCTAGAGCAACATGTCCAATTGCCACATAAACCAATTTACAAAATAATATGTAACACTAACTAACAGATGAATTTTTACTAATTTAACGAAAAGGAAGTGGAGAGAAGATTACCTGTGCATAAAGCTCTGAAGTTCTCAGTTGTAAGGGGTGCAACATCAGCGAACAACTGCAAGGAAAGGTAACTCTGCTATTAAACAGATCAAGCAAACTAAGACACAGCTACAGCTCCTGATCTTTAAAATTGCACAATCTTAGTCACGCTTGCACTATCATCTGAATACGAATTTGAGAAACAGTAATATCAAACATACCTCAAAGATCATTCTTTCATCTGGCTCATCACCTACAGATACATCCAGAAAGACAATGGGGTTCCTCTTTCTCCCCATATTCTTGAATAGACGCAATCCCTGAGCCAACAGGGTAGCTTCACAATGAATAATTGAAAGGTATCAACAAAGTAAGCAATTGGTAAAATAAGTGGTAAAAGTATGGCATTGCTGCCCTAGACAAAATTTAATATTACACGTATTGAAACCCCATATAGTTTATAAACATCCTTTTCAAAAGAAAAAATGGCTATATGACTTCAAATTTGCATGCGCTTACATAATAAAAATAGCAGCAGAAATATACTTTTCCTACTACTCACACAACACATAAATGCAATTTATTTTGCAACCTTCTAAAAGAAATTCGCAAGCATGGAGTGGAGAATGTGCAGATGCAATAACAACAATACCCAATTCTACTAGCAAAAACCATCTTTTACAATAAATACCCATTGCAAACACGCAACAAGGAGGCAAGACAACATGAACACCCGAAAACATTCATCTGGCAGCCCCCGGCCTTGTTGCAAATCACCTCATAATAATAAATCTTTACCTATATATCTACATATTATTATTATTATATTAAAAAGTGAAAAAAATTCTTCCTCCAAATTTTGGTCCATCACAATCTCTCTTGGTCAGTCTGTCCCTCCACTCCCCCAAGCAGAGTCCTCACCAATTTTACTAAGAGTAGTAATACGGGATAAATTAAAGACTACAGTCCCAATTGGTTTACTATCCCATACGTGACCCGAATTCATGACCTCTGCTCATACGAGTTAGAATAGCGAGGGTCCAGCCACACTACATAGTCCGATTCCAAACATAAGATGTACGTACCGTTTGCAACACACGGGCATGTTTGCTAGTTAACAATAATATATCATTATGCATGTTCAAGCTCTGTACATCTGTTCCACAGCCAGTGATGGGGCCCAACTAAGTTAATCCATACACCAAATATTAAAACACGCACTAAAGTTCTTGTTGGTCTCAAAGGCTCAATGAAAAAGGATCATGGCTCAAAGGCTCAATGAAAAAGGATCATGGGGGCATCCATTCGGCATGCCCCCTGGCAGCCCCCTACTGACTCCAAACTTAAGTAATCAGTAATCACGCAGAGCAACATCCAAAGTGCAACGCCAGGAATCTAGGCAAACAATCCTGGCCCCCAGATCAGGATCCGTGCACCACACCGCAAACCTTGAAAGCCCCTACAAACCCCCAAAACCCTACCGCAAACACAACCCCAAACCCTAGAACCTCCTCGTCCCTATCGAAACCTCAGAGCCCAAACGCGCATGAAACGCTCTGGCCACGCAGATCGAAACGCGCAAGCTAGGCCCGCGGCGCTCGATCCAGCGACGACGAGGTAGAGGGGAGCAGCGCGGGTAGGGAGAGACAGAGCACGAACCGCAAGGGGAGATTCGGGTGGCTCGACGGCGCCGATCGCGTCGGAGCGGTGCGAGGGTCTCGTGCTGGGGTGGCGAGGATATTTGCTCGCTCGGGATCGGAGCGCGGCCGCAGCGCCGCGGAAGGCACCACCACGCGGCCGCACAAGCGGAGTGGGGTGGGGGATAGGAAGTGGAGGAGCGCAGCGGCGGCCAAGTATTACCCCTGTGCCCCATGCCCTGTGCTGGGAGCCCTGCGATGGGCCAAGTACAGTTTTGCCCCCGTTACGTGGAGTGAATGCTAGTCCTAGATGCAGTGCATGTGGGCCAGGAAGGATGGGGCCCTGATAGCGGTGACAGTGGACGGTCGGGCGACGTGGGCTCCGGGAGCAGGATTGGAGGTGTGAATGGTGCCATGGATATTTTGTTTTCACATATCAGACGGGCCGCAAAAATGGCCCATTGGTCCTCGTGCAACCAGTCCAGTACTAGGATTTCTTTTACGAAAAAGTGACCCCTTAATGATTCCATGGTCCGATTTAGCTTTTTCTATATACAACTAAAACATACGGAACATCTACCTGGCAGGATGAACATACTCATACGATCCATATCTGATAGACAAATAATCATCGCATCTCATGTGATCCATATCCGGTAGGCAAATAATTACCGCATGGAGACACTAGAAGGCAAGTAAATAAAATGAAATAAAACTCACGGAATCACCGGCAGGCAAATAATCACCGCATGGAGACACTTTAAGGCAAGTAAATAAAATAGAATAAAACGAAAAAAGAATTCTGGGAAGAGAAAGAAATTTATTGGAATATCACCACACAATGATCGTGATCCAAATCTTGTTCGTCGTCCTTCGCGTTGCGTGTTGACAATAAATACTTTTTTTCCCAAAAAATGAATTATTGCCATGTCTCATGCGGGTTAGGATATTGTAAGTCCGAGTATACATGTTTTGGCAAGGCAGAGCATGGATAAATTCTATTCGATACCTAGCAATAAATTTTTAGCCTTTGAGGCAACTTATGTTTGTCATAACTTTCAAACAACAAGCTACAAGCCTAGCTTTTATTTCAGATTCATTACGATAATAAATGTGTTTCTAGACATTATCATGGTATAATACACGTGAAAATTTGAATTGATATATTCTTGATTTTGACTTAGCTAACAAACATCTCATTCAATTTATGTTACACCCGTTGCAATGCACAGGCACTCATCTAGTCAACTAAAAAATATGTTTTTTTTGCAAATAGAAGGGGTTCTATTGAAACTCAACATATTACATACAATACCTCACATCACACATCTGCAAAAAAATAAAATATTCTATATAGATTGTTCCATCGTCTTCTCCCACAATGGCTTTCGTCGATACATAAGGGCCTTGTTGAACACCGAAGCCAAAGTGTATTTCTTATGCTGAATAAACGATTAACCCCAAAACATTGGATAGGCCACAAGATTCAACATTCCGTAATCGATCCAAAATGTATCTGCAACGATGAAAGAACATCAATTGTATCGTTAAGTAAAAAAACTCAGACTACGGGGGTAGACACCCAGAGCTATTTTAGCTTAAGTACAACATAGTTTGCAGATTCATCACCTTCCACCCTTGATTCCTCATGTATGTATAAAAGGATGGCATTGGTTAAACACAGTATGCTATGCTCAAGTTGTTATTTATTAGTGGTAGCACGATTAAGTGAGCATATGATGATCAAACAGACAAATAATTAGATTGTATTGCTCTGTCTACTCTGAAACTAGAAGTAAGAACAACCAAGTTCGTCTATAGACGTTCGGTGTTATGGATCCGTAACCACAACTAGTGATTAACTTTGGTGATTAGCACTCGACTACTCAAGACGCAAGAGGGTTTATCCTGGTTCAGGCATCAAGCCCTTTCATTCGACTAGGTTGAGGCCTGTGGCTTTGGATCGACATCCTTCGGTGGATGGGAAGTACATCAACCCAACTTCTAGGTCAGGCGATGTCTGAGCTCAAACTGGTAAAGCCTAAGTAGGCCCAAACAATCTCTTGAGTGTGTTTGGCTTGGGCCCGCATGAGGCGTTCCACTTACCCAACTCGTCATGGGCCAAGCAACTGGCTCATAGCTTAGACGTCTCTTGAGTGCCCACCCGCATCGAGGGGGTCGGTGTCAATTTTACTGGCTCAAATCTACACATCGCACAACGGTGAAAGCCCTAGTTTGGCTTTAGATAATGGATAAAACCCTAGGACTAACCTTTGATCTAAGTGTGTGAATTAGATAAGGTAGTTCAATCCAAGTGGTGGAGCTAGATGATGGTCATGGTGAAGGTGATGGCCACAAAAGAAATGATTAAGTGCTCCAACATGGAAAAGAAGAAAAAAAAACCAAGGAGATCAAGACAAAGGTATCAAATATGTTTTTATTTGGGTGATAAGACACTATAGAGAGTGTAATCACATGTAGGATAGATAGCCGTACTATAAAGAGGGAAAATCTTTGGCTAAGCGATTATCGAGTGCCACTAGGTGATATGGATCTTGCATATGCATTTAGATCGTGCACGCCGCATAGTGGCTATAGGCTTGTGCCACTGGGGTCGAGCCCTATGAGGGACAGATGAACCCCACATAGTGGCTATAGGCTTATGCCACTGCTGTGCATGCCGTCGGAAAAGATACCAGTGTCATGGAGAACTATCTTCCCATCATGCTCATGCCAACCGCGATGAACTGGTTCACAAGCCTTGCCTCGGACTCCATCGGATCCTAAGAAGAGCTGAAGAAGGTCTTCACCGACAACTATATGGCTACGTGTACTCAGCCAGGCACCAAGCATGATCTGAACCGCATCTATTAGAAGTCGTTTGAGCTCCTCCGTAGCTACATCAGACGCTTTTTCGAGATGAGGAATTCTATTCCTAACATCACGGAAGCTAAGGTCATCACCGCCTTCGTTCGAGGACTCCATCACTGTGACCTCCGCTCCAAGTTCAACCGCAAGCCACTCACAAGGATTGGTGAGATGATTACAACCGCCAACCAGTACGCCGACGCCAAAGAAGTCAAAGTGTGCTTCAATGAGGATGCGGGCACTCATCGCTCAACTCACCGTAGCGATGATCGCCCCGATGATCGACACCATAGTGACCGCCGCTACGACAATCATAGTCACCATTGGGACAGTGGCTGTGATCGGCCAGAAGGATCCAAGTCTGGTCAATATCGTCGCCACTGACCAGACCATATCGTCGCCGCTGTTGACGAACCTCACGCCAAGCGCAACTATGACGAGCAATACAAGAAGATCCTCGATGGCCCATGTCCTCTCCACAAGAACGCCAAGCATAAGATGAAGGACTGCCTCGGTTTAGGTAAGGAGTTCTAGTCTAAAAAGCCAGATGACGACAACAACGATGGAGCTGGAGGCCACCGACCACTTGGGGGCAACAACAATGCCTTCCAGGATCATGACAAGGTGGTCGCCACCATCTTCGAGGGCCTCGCCTCCGCCAAGAGCAGAAGAGAGCGAAAGCTCACCACCCGCCAGGTGCTCATCGTCAACGCGGAAGATGCCATCGCCAACCCCAGCTATCGCTCCTGGTCTGAGGTCCCTATCACCTTTAGCAGGGCTAACTAGTGGGCGAACATCCCTTACATAGGGTGTTTCCTCCTCGTCCTTGATGCAACCGTCCAGAAAGTGCTTTTCAGAAAAGTGCTCATCGACGGTGGGAGCGCTCTGAACCTCCTCTTCGCCGGAGCCCTAAAGGAGCTAGGCCTTGGGATAGGAGATCTCACACCCTCCGATTCCTCCTTCTGGGGTGTGGTACCTGGCAGGGCATCCAAACCGCTTGGAGAGATTACCCTACCAGTAAAGTTTGGCATGGCTAGCAACTACCACATCGAACACATCAACTTCTACGTCGCCGACTTCAACACCGCCTACCACGCCATATTTGGTCGGCTAGCTCTGGCCAAGTTTATGGTCGTACCACACTATGCTTATCTGGTGCTGAAGATGCCTTCACCTGTAGGAGTCCTGGCCCTATGGGCCAACCTCTCCATCGCCTATGCCTTTGAGACAGAGAGTCTCGCCCTCGCTGAAGCCATAGACCACTGCATCTAGATGGCTAGCATGGTCATCGACGCCAAGACGGTGCCCGTCGATGACCTGGAGATCCCATTGATGGAGCCTCCTCGTGCCTCTACCAAGTCCAAGGAAACAAAGGAGGTCAGCCTTGGCCTCAATGACCCCTCCAAGATTATGAAGATTGGGGCTCACCTTGACCTCAAATAGGAAAGCACGCTCATCTCCTTTCTATGTGCCAACGCCGATGTGTTTGCTTGGAAACCTGCAGATATGCCAGGGGTACCATAGGAGAAGATAGAGCACTCCTTGAATTTCTCGCTGACCACCAAACCGATCAAGCAGAAACTCTGATGATTCACGCTAGATAAGGAGGCTATTAGGGTAGAAATAAAATGGCTCCTAGCTACTGGATTTATAAAAGAAGTGTATCATCCTAAGTGGTTAGCAAACCTTGTTCTCATTCAAAAAAATAATAAAGAATGGAGAATGTGCGTTGATTACACAGATCTTAACAAACACTGCCCTAAAGACCCCTTGGGTCTGCCTTGAATAGATGAGGTTGTAGACTCCACCGCCAGCTACGAACTGCTCTTCTTCCTCGACTGTTACTCCGGCTATCATCAGATATCTTTGAAGGAAGATGATCAGATCAAGATGACATTCATCACGCCTTTTGGTGCGTACTGCTATACCACCATGTCCTTTGGACTCAAGAATGTCGGGGTGACCTACCAAAGGGCCATCCAGATGTGCCTCAGTTAATAGATAGGCCGCAATGTCAAAGCTTACATCGATGATGTGGTCGTCAAGTCCAAGACTACCGATAATCTCATCGTCGACCTCAAAGAAACATTCGCCAACCTAAAAAGGTACAGATGGAAGTTAAACCCTTCAAAGTGCATCTTTGGAGTTCCATCCGGCATACTCCTAGGCTACATCATCAACGCCCGTGGCATCAAGCCCAACCCTGACAAGGTCTCTGCCATCACCAACATGAAACGTCCAACCTGCGTAAAGGACATACAAAAGCTTATAGGCTGCATGGCTACTCTAAGCCGATTTATATCACGCCTCGGTGAAAAGGGACTACCGTTCTTTAAACTCCTCAAGGCCTCTGAGTGTTTTTCTTGGTCAAAGGAGGCAGATACAGCTTTTAAGCAGCTCAAGTTGTTTTTAACGAAGCCTCTGATCATGATGGCACCTTGACCAGATGAAACTCTACTGATCTACATCGCCACCACTTCTCATGTCATTAGCATAGCCATCGTTGTTGAATGCAAGGAGGCCAGGCATGCCTATAAGGTGCAACATCTGGTCTAGTTCATCAGCGAGGTCCTTAATGAGCCCAAAACTCATTATCCTCAAGTTCAGAAACTATTATATGTTATTCTGATCGTGTCACGCAAGCTCCACCATTACTTCGAGTATTACAAGATTGTCGTGGTCATCGAGTTCCCTCTAGGGGACATTCTTCGCAACAAAGAGGCCAATGGCTGCATCATCAAGTGGGCTATCGAGCTCAGCACTTACTCCATCGAATTTAGAAGCTAGCCTACCATCAAGTCACAGGCGCTCGCTAATTTCATCGCTGAGTGGACCGAGATCCAAGAGCCCATCGCCGCTACTTGCCCCGAGCACTAGGTGATGTACTTCGATGGTGCCCTCAACATCAATGGTGCTAGTGCTGGCATTTTGTTCATTACGCCGACCAAGGATAAGCTTCGATACGTTCTCCAAATACATTTTTCGCCCTCCAACAATGCCGTCGAATATGAAGCGTGTCTCCATGGACTCCGTATAGCCGTTGAGCTCAGCATCAAATGCCTCATGGTATATGGGGACTCCACGCTGGTCATCAACCAACTCAACAAAGACTGGTCCTGCTCCAATAAGAAGATGGACGCATATTGCACCAAAATCAGGAAACTCGATGGGAAGTTCTATGGTATCGAGTACCACCACATGGTACGAGATCAAAATTAGCTCACCGACCACCTATCTAAGATAGGATCTTCTTGCACCATGATTTCGCCTGGGGTCTTCCTTCAAGATCTTTTTATGCCATCCATTAAGGAAGAGAAGGAAGTTCAAGAAATTCTCCCCGTTGAGCAGCTGGTACTTATAGTACCTTCACCGGCCATCGATTGGAGGGAACAGTTCATCAAGTACCTCACCAGCACTGAAGTACCCGTCGACAAGACTGAAACTGAATGTCTAATCTGTTGAAGCAAGCATTACATGCTGGTGGACAGGAACTTGATGAGGAAAAGTGCCAAGGAAGGGATACTGCAGAAATGCATCACCCAAGAAAAGGGAGTGAAACTACTTCTCAAAATTCACTCTGGTTCCTGCGGCAATCACGTGGCCTCGAGAAACCTAGTCGGCAAAGCTTTCTGAGTTGGTTTTTACTGGCCCACAACCATCTTTGATACAGAAGACCTTGTCCGATGTTGTGAAGGATGCCAATTTTTTGCCAAGCAAATACATGTGCCAGCAAAAGAACTACAGGCCACCCTAGCTTCCTAGTCTTTCGCATGCTAGGGATTGGACATGATTGGGCCTTTCAAGCTAGTGTTAGGTGGTTTCCGGTACGTGTACATCGCCATCGACAAGTTCTCTAAGTGGATCGAATACAAACCGCTTGTTTCGGCTACTGCTAAGAAGGTAGTCGAGCTCTTCGAAGATATCATCCATAGATTTGCTCTCCCGAACAACATTATCATCAACCTCGGAACTATATTCACTGGTCATCATTTTTGGGACTTCTATGAAGACCGATGCATCTCCATCAAATACGTCTCTGTTGCCCATCCTAGAGCCAACAGCCATGTTGAATGGGCGAACGTCATGATTCTTGATGCCCACAAGAAGAGGCTATATCAGAAAGAGGAAAAGCATCCGGGCAGATGGCTCAAAGAGCTACCAGCTATTGTCTGGGGACTGCGCACTCAAGCTTATCGTAGCACCGGTGTGTCTCCATATTTCTTGGTCTATGGCTCCAAAGCCATACTACCAGCAGACATTGCCTTCCGAGCACCTAGGGTGAAACATTATGATGAAGAGCAAGCCATAGCTGTTTGAACAGAGGACGTCTATAGGGCCGAGAAATAACGCCTGATCACCTGCGTCCGCACAGCCAAATACCTAGAAGGCTTGCAGAGATACTACAACAGCAACATTAAAGGTCGTTCATTTGCTGTCGGTGACCTTGTTCTTTGCAGAAAATAGAAAACCAAAGGGATGCACAAGCTCTCCTCCCCCTAGGAAGGGCCTTATGTGATCAAAGAGGTTACCTGACCAGGGTCTTACTAGCTATGTAACTTGGATGGGCTCGATGTCCCCAATTCATGGCACATCGAGTACCTTATACGTTTCTATCATTGAAATGCTTCAGATATGTATTCTCCACTCCATAATGAATGGAGTTTTGGTCGCTATAATTTGTCTCCATTATATCTCCATTATGGTTTTATCTCCATTTGCGGTCGCCAGCTCTAAGCTACTACTTAACAAACTCCAATACGTGATCTCCATAAACGCTCCGTCATATTTCTCCATATCTACAAGATATTTCGTCGACTGTCGAGCAGCACATGTTCTGTTCTATGCTCTATGGAAAAGACCCAGTCTTCGATCTCTCCCTACACATGCTATGGGCTCTGCGCTCTACGTTATGGGTGGTTGGCTGTGGTTCCTTGGTCACGCCTGTTCCTCCTACACGTGCACGGGCTCCGTGCTCAATGTTATAGACTATGGGCTAGCCAAGGCCAAGATCCTAGTAAAAAACTAACTACTCGGACGCCACTTATACTACATATATCTCCACGTTATTTCACCAACCGCCGAGCAGAACATGTTCTGTTCTATTCTCTATGGAGAAGACTCAGTCTTCGATCTCTCCCTACACATGCTATAGGCTCCATGCTCTACGTTATGGGTGGTCAGCTATAGTTCCTTGGTCATGCCTATTCCTCCTACACGTGCACGGGCTCCACACTCAACGTTATGGACTATGGGCTAGCCAAGACCAAGAGTTCGGTAACGAACTAACTGCTCGAATGCTACTTATACTATGTATAATTGCGTTAGGGTTAACACTACAATGATTTTTTCACCGCAATACTAGTAAACTGCATAAACATGCACATGTCATTTTACAACATTTATACATATACATAAATGTCTGTCTGCGCCCTTGCATGTTTTAACTACCCTCTCCAGTTATTATAGAATATTCTCTGAGTAGATCATTAGGCTTAGCCATCGCCGTCCATCTCATCGAATAGGTCGATGTCGCTAACCAGTTTGTTTGCCACGTCTTCTACCTCATATTGTAGCTGCTAATGCTCCATCGCCTCCATCCCTCTGGTGAATCTGGCCCTTATCGCTTGAAGGTCAATGGCTGGGTAGTGGGACTGGACCATTGCTAGGGCGTGTGTAACGGCGGTGATGGTGGCGTCACGGTTGAAGCTTTTGAAGTTCTCCCACGCTGCCTTGCACCTATCGATGACGGTGTCTGGACACGGTGGCCTGCCGTCGAGCTAAGGATCCACCTCTAGGTCAATGTAGTCGAGCACCAGCTTGACATCGACAACTATGGCATCGAGCTTGCTCCTCTGGGTCCTAGCCTCCTGCTCTAGCACATCGAACTATGCCTTGGTCCACCAACGATAGTCTGCAGGCATCACAAGGATCCATCAAACAAAAGAAATCAATTCAGTAGTAACTCCAACCATGAAGTACTCACCTTTCAGCTCCTCGGCCAGCTTCTCCACTCGCCTAGCTGCTTTCTTCTCCTCCTCCTAGAGTTGCTCGATGGTTTGGCACTGCTAGCCGAGCTCCACATCTTGCTTTACAAGCACAACAGTCATCAGCAACAATATGACTATTCAACAATGCAAAGCAAAATCGCGATATGCCATACCTTTTCTCTGCTCAGAGACGTTTCTAAGTTGCTTGGACTTTTGCTCCAGCTACTCGGAAGCACTCTTCAGCTGCTCAGAGATGGTGGCCAGCTGCTCGGACCTACCCCGCAACTGCTCAGACACAATCGCCAGCTGCTCGGATAGAACCCCCTTTTGGTATTCTAGATCCCACGCTTGAGACTTGGTAAGGTCCCGCTCATGCTGGGCCCTCTAGATGTTTTTCTCCATGAGCTTCATCGCCTCCTTTAGTTTTGCGTTTTCTTCAGCGAGGGGCTCCATCCTCTTGATCAGCTGGCGTTGCTGTTCGGCATTCCGAGCTATCCCCTATAAAGCACCAGGATTATGAAGAACTCTAATCTCCAATGTTAAAGTTGAACATTGATGATGCAATGCTAACCTTGATCTGCTTCATCACCATCGATTGGGTAGACTCTAGCCTCTTGAGCTCCCTGGTGGTGTCCTCCTCCTCAACGACCACCACTTCGTCGCCTCGCTTACGGAGGATTCGGATAGCTTGGGGTCGTGATTCCTCACATTTGATCTCTTCCACCTCCTCCTCCTCCACAGCTGGTTGCTCCACCGGGGGGCTCGGTGGTCAGACAGCGTGTCCAACCACACCCTCCGATGCCTGAGGGAGCGACGTCTACTCCTCGGGCACCACTAGCTTATTCGCTGTAGACTCCAGCGCGGCGTCGGCAACTCCAGCGTCCTCCTCCGAAGACCCGACAGCCACGGTCGTTGCCCTAGGCACCACCACCGATCCGTCCACCATCGGCACCAATTGTTCGCCACCCCTAAGTCCACCAGTAGGGGCGCTTGACTCCTCCGCAGGCTGCCGAGCACCTAGGGACTCTAGGATGGGATCTGTCGGCATCGCCTCCACACTGGGACCAGCCCTTGACTGCTTGCTGGTCTAGACAGATGGATTAAGTTCCTCCGTATGCCTCGCTCTACATCAAATTAGCTCATCAATTGCCGAAAGAGATAAGGATACCATAGCAAAATACTAAGAAGGCAAGGATACTTATGTGTTGGCCTCCCAGTACACTTTTCTGAACCAGCGCTGCCTACCCGAGCCCCTAGGCACAGCCCTAGGGTTGACTCATGTGCCCTAGGGTAGAGGTCTCATGGCTCGCTACTCGAGGACTCCTTCTCCTCCCTTCGATCGCTCCTCCACACGCGTGTTGTGCGGAGGCGCTTTAGTGCTAGGAGAAGGAGCTATTGGAGCCCTATCGTCATCCAACCACTCGGACATCACCGCACTCTGCGTCCGAGTGGTCTGGTCACCACCAAGCAAAATGCCACCCAGCTTGTAGAGAACAGCACCCGCCATCTTCCTCTTCTTTTGGGGCAACTCATCTGTCGCTGCCCTCTTCCCTTTACTTTCTCTAACACCAGGGGAGGACTCTCCGTCCAACCAGCGTCTATGCCTCCGAACTCCGATGAGGCACTAACAGCACCTTCCTTAGGCTAAGCTGGTGGCCGAGCATCTATCGCCTATGGCCAATCGCCCCTCGGCATGCCCGAGAAGTACACCGCTCATTCCTATGAATGGATCTTTTCATAAGTGAATCAGTTCACCACTCGGTAATGGTACAGGATAAAAAAGCATTAGGAACAAACAATTGGGATGTTTACCTAAGGAGGAGGGTTCGTATAGTTGTAGGCCCTAGTCTGCTTGGACATGTTGAATGAGGAATTTGGAGCGAACAACTCTACGGCCCGCTCGAGCACATCGTTCCTTGTTAGCCTCTCTGTTTTCTCTTGGGTGTCGTCGGTGTCCCCCTTGAAGTCAAAGCCTAGATGGGCCCTCTCCTTGTAGGGCTAGACGCGGTGCACTATGAAGCTCGCTGCCACTAGTCCACCGTTCATCTTCACGCCTTTTATCAGATTGAGGAGCTCCTTCACCTGCTCCATATCTACACTGCTCAGCTTCTCTGACCAGCTCTTCTAGCTCTAGGATGTGGTCGACATCGTAGCGGATGGTAGGGTGGCTCTACTTCATATAGAACCACTTGGCATTCCACCCCTTCAGTAAGGGGTTTAGTGGTACAGTGATGTACTTGCCCACTATTCCATCGCGGAGTTGAAGATACACGCCACCGACCACCTTCGACCCACCGCCACCCTTCTTCTTTAGCCAGAATAGATGACTGAAGAGGTTGAAGTGGGGAAGAACTCTAAGATATGTCTCATAGAAATGGATAAAGATGGATATGCATAAGATGGTGTTTGGGTGGAGATTGCATAGACTAACTCTCTAGAACTCTAACAGATCCCTCAAGAAAGGATGAACAAAAAAATCCTAACGCGCACTAGAAATAATCCTCAAACACTACGACTTCGTCGGTATGAGGCATTGGGAAGGGCTCACCATTGGTGGGCCGCCATCTAGTGGTGACATGGTCTGAGAGAATGCCTGGCTCCACCATCCTGTTGAGCTCTGCCTCCCCCGTGCATGATGGCACCCACTCTTTGGGTTACTAGCTCCCTTCTTTGGCGCCATCTCTTAGATCTGGTTTGGGGATTGGCGGCGGAAACGTGTGTGAATATAAATCTAGAAGCGCAATGGCTGAGGAGGAAGATGAAATGGCAAAGTGGCAAAGGTGGGAGCGCGGGGTGACATGGCATAGTTATAAAGCACTCCTCCTACCTTTTTGCATTGGAGTATTTTTGGGAAACCGCTCCATGATTTGCGCCTCTCTGAATTCTCTGAAATGGTATGGTGGGCCGTTACCGTGGCTTTTGCACAACTATAGCCCATATTGCCCATTTATCGCTGCAAGTTGTTACTGCTCACCAAATATTCACTGACATCTTGGCCATCTGTTATGGCTCAGTAATTACTACTGTACAGTTGTTACTCTAGTTTTTTTCTCTACGATTTGTTTTCTCCAAGATTTTCACTTATGGCTCGGGGACTGCCTCCTCAACACAATGTGGCTCCTCACTACACTGGGGACTTTCTTCTGTTGACTGTTGTTTCTAATCCTGGCACCACGTGACCACATCACCTACTGTCAGGCTCAGGGATTAAGTGGGCACATTCACCTTGCGATGAATGTGCTTTTCTCATTTTGGGGCTACACCTAGGGACTGGCTGCCTGCTCGGTTGGTCTTATGCTTTTCTTTACTTTGGACCCTCACACCATGTGACTATGTCACCTACTGTTAGGCTCGGGGACTAAGTGGGCACACTTCACCTTGCGGTGAGTGTGTTTGCTTTTAATCTAGAAGACTCCATGCCTCTTAAAGCTAAAGAAGACTATCTCCCTTTCTCGTGGTCGGACTCTAAGTGGGCACACTTAGTCCACTACGAGGAAATTTTTGATTATGAACTTGAGCTCCTTACACCCTTATGGCAAGCCATACTTGGGTTCACACTACTCAGCGACGTTTCACACTGCTCGACGATGGTTCACGCTGCTCGGCGACAGCTCACAACTGCTTAGCAACTCAACACGATGGTCGGACCATGAGTTTGACTACTCGGCTTTGTTCGCACCTGCTCGGACAAGCTCAAGACGGCATTGCACAACGGATACAAGGCGCTCAGGGACTAGATGTGGGGGGTACAACCCCGGATATCCATGGCAAACCACATGGGCTATGCCCCTAGGGGTGGCCGAGCCCACAAGATGAAGCCTTGCAGGGCACAACACTGCTCGGCGTCTCCCACAAGACACCGAGAAGATATCCTGAAGATACTATGAGATCTATTAGGATACGTATGATCCCATGATTCTTGTAATCTATTATTACTTTTTGTTTATCTCCTAGATCTAACCGACTTGTAACCCTACCCCTCGGACTGTGTAAGGTGGGCAGGGACCCCCTCCAAACTCACACAATATCATATGATAGCCAATACAATCCAACAGACCATAGGAGTAGGGTATTATGTCATACTGATGGCCTGAACCTGTCTAACTCGTGTCTCTGTTGCCTTGTTCTTGATTACATGCATCTCTACTAATCAATCTACCTTCATAGGATACCCCTTGGAGGACTGACAATGATATTCTGTCGATAGTCGGTGATCAGGTCGATGAAAGGATAGATGTCTCCAATCTGGTTGGCAAATTTGTCCCTTAGGGCATCCGGATGGATGGTGGCCTTATCCCTTGGAGTTTCTTGATCGGCTTCTGATAGATTAGAATTGGAAGGTGGTCGGTGCTGAACCAGAGTGGTCAGAGCCGATTTCGAGAGGGAGAGGGAGTTGGTGAGCTTTTGGCTGACTTGATCGATGGATGCGATTAGATCATCGTTGCCGACCTGCTTCCTCGAGTAGTGGGATAGCAGGTGACGAGTTGTTGGTGAAGACGACCTTAGAGGTAGTTCTAAGATTAGATCTGCTGTTGTAGGCGTTGGTGTGGTTGGCGCAGAATTGATCTACACTGGTTTGAAGATCTCTCCGTCTCCATCAGCCTTGATGACCCAAGAGATCGATCTAACCGTAAAGATCTGGTCGGGCTTTGGAGAGGACGAAGAGCTTGAAAAATATACCATCTTGTTTGCCATGGAAACAGTAAGCACACCCCTACTTGGTGCACCAACTATTGACAGAATATCATCGGCAGTCCTCCGAGGGGTATCCCACGAAGGTAGATTGATTAGCAAAGGTGCATGTAATCAAGAACAAGAAGACAATAGAGACACACGAGTTAGACAGGTTTGGGCCATTAGCACAATGTAATACCCTACTCCTGTGGTCTGTTGATTGGTATTGGCTATCGTATGATATTGTGTGTGTTTTGAGGGGGTCCCCTACCCGCCTTATATAGCCTGGGGGTAGGGTTACAAGTCGGTTAGATCTAGGAGATAACTGGTAAGTAATAACAAGTTAAGGGAATCACGGGATCGAGCATATCCTAACAAATATCGTAGCATCTTCAGGATATCGCCCTTGATGTCTAGCGGTACACGCCGAGCAGCACTGTGCACCGTAAGTCTTCATCTTGTGGGCTAGACCGCCCCTGGTAGTGCAACCCATGTAGTCTACCATGGGTATCTAGGGTCATACCCCCCACATACCACTTCTTCTTCTGCTACTCCGCTAGTAGTTGAGCCAGTTGTTCCCTCTCCATCTGCTACTACCACTATGGCCAAGTCAGTCCATGACTGCTCCACCCCCACTGTTGCCAACATGCCCATTGGGCCCGCTATCAACATAGGAGCTAGAAACCTCGACCTTTGCACTGGCCTGATCACGATGGTACAGGCAAACCAATTCTATGGTTTGCCTAGCGAGGACACAAGTGCACATTTGCAACACTTCCTTGAGTCATGCGATACCATCGTCATCAAAGACGTCGCACTAGCTAGCATTAGGCTCTGTCTGTTTCCCCTCTCCCTCATGGGGAAGGCAAATTAGTGGTTCTTCAAAGACAAGGAAGATGTCAACACGTGGGACAAATGTTTCATGGCGTTCCTTGTGAAATTTTTCCCCATGAGCAAAACCAATACTCTAAAAGGGAAAAATTTAAATTTTTAGCAGACTTCAATGGAATCCATCCCTGAGGCATAAGAGAGGTGTAGGATTACATCTAGGCATGCTTGCACCATGGGATGAAAAACTGGCTCATGCTCCAGAACTTCTATGAGGGGCTTATGCCCTGTCAAAGGGGCACATAGATGCTGCTGCTGGAGGCGTGTTTCTTTCCCTTGCCATCAATGGAGCCACAACTCTCATTGAAAAAATGGTGGCCAATCAAAGCTAGGGGGAAGAAAGAAAATAACAAAAAGACATGCATATCGTGAAGGAGACGGATATGCTTGCCGCAAAAATAGAGTTGTTATTGAAAAGATTGGACGAATGGGCCCACAAAAAAAGATATGAAGGGCTCCATCTAGGCATAGACTCACAAATGACTTGCAAAGTTTGTGGAAATGTCGGACACTCGGGGAATAATTGCCCCGAAACCCATGAAGACGCCACATACATTAACAACGGGTTCTGACAAGGTAATAATAATGTGTGGAACAATCAATCCTGCCCACAAGGAGGTAATTCAAATTTCAATTTGAATCAACCTACCTTTAAAGACTTGGTCTTAGGCCAAGCAAAAATAAACGAAAGTCTTACTATAAAGCTAACATATAGTGATAAAATGTTGGAAAATATTAACTTAAAAATAGAAGGTCTATCTTCCTCTATTAAAAATCAGCTGAGCTTCAATAAAATGATAGAAACACGGTTAGCTCAAATTGCTGCCGCCATTCCTACTAATAATGAAGGAAAAATCCCAAGGCAACCTAAGAATTCCTTTGAAAAAGTTAATGCGGTGACCACAAAAGGTGGTAAGTCCACTCGTGATCCACCAAACCCTAACAATAAGATAGGTAAAGCATAAGAGCAACAAGAGGAGGGATCTTCTTCATCAACAAAACACAAAAAACAAGAAGAAGAGGAAACATCACTGCAAGACTTCATCGACACCAGCTACTTGTCGTTCCCTACTAGAAACAGAACGGAAGCCATGGACAAGCAATTTGCTCATTTTGTCAAGATGATAGAGAAGATACATGTGAGCGTCCCTCTAATGGACGTCTTACATGTGCCTTCCTATGCAAAGTACATCAAAGACATCATCAACAATAAGCGACCATTGTCGTCCATGGAAGTTGTCAAGCTGATGGAAGAGTGTAGCGCTGCTAACTCAACTGCCTACAGTCGATGTTTTGGACCGGTGGGCCCTCAACCAACTAGTGAATTTATACTGCGTGCCCCTAATCCTAGATGGTGACGCAAAGAGACACAAGGTTTATACTGGTTCAGGCAATAGGTGCCCTATGTCCAGTCTAAGAGAGTGATCTTGTATTCCTTGCACCGATGTGCTTGTAGTAGGGGGTTACAAGCAGGGCGAGAGAGGGAACTAGCTCTAGGTCTCTGTGTGGAATGGCGTGGATTGCTTGAGATGTTGATCTCTCACGGTGAGGAAGTGAATGTGTGTGTGCGTGTTTGTCTATCTCATATGTCCTCGTCTGTCTATGCATGCGTGGCTATGCTCGTCCCTAGAAATGGCCCCGATCTCTTCCTTTTATAGTTGAAGGGGGACAGGGGTGATATGGGGTTGCTACATAGCGTTGTGTGAACAGAGGCGGCATGTTCGAGCCCTGTAGCTTATCGCTATGGCGACATGGTCAGTGAAGCTGTCTTGTCCTTGATGCACTAGAGTGACGCGTTGGTCATGCCTGATCCCATGCGACATGGGGGCTCCAGTGATAGCTTGACGTAGGGCATGGCGGATGTCATGTCGGTCGCTGCGTGTTGACAGTGTAAAGAGTCGTGGCTCAGTTGGTGCCGAGGCCGAGCCACCGTGGGGGGCTTGGCAAGCGCGAATCCCGAGGCTGCTAAGACCCTGAAGTGGATTGCCAAGGCTCGAAGGGAGCAGTTGGTCCTGTACACTGATTCTGAGGCTACAAGTACCCAGACTTGACTCCCCATGCCACGCTATCCTCAGAGCAGGGGTTAGGTAGCATAGTGCAGTATGGGCATCAGTCGTGGGCATAGTGCTGAGCACAGTGACCGGTAACCCCTGCCCTGTCTTGTCCTAGACAGCATGGTGTTGACGCAACTCCCATCTTGTTGGTCACTCCGCTGTGTCAAGCCGTCATTCGGCTGACATCGCAGGAGTGGTTGGTCACGTTAGTTGGATGTGATATTCTGTCAGGGAAATCGGTCGAGGCAGAGGCGACAGAGCTATCGCCGAGCCGGCCTCGAGCGAGACGGAGAATCGGTTCCCCATCTGAGGCCTTGAGCGAGACGGAGAATCGGTTACTCATCCGAGGCCTTACGTGCGAGGCCTCGAGTGAGACAGAGAATCAGTACCCTGTTCAAGGCCTTTTGTGCGAGGCCTCGAGCGAGGCGGAGAATCGGTTGTCTCAGACAAGGTGGGGGTTAGCCAGTAGTTTCTCTTGACTTTGATTTTGATAGGGTCTAAGCGATTTTTTGGTTTTTGCTTGGGGGACCCCTTTTTATGGTACCCGATAGTAGCCCCTGAACCTCAGGGAGGGTGTGAGCGCTCTCCCTGAGGTTTTGATGAGACTCGACTCGTGGTAGCCTCTGGCAGGATGGCATTTCGTACTCGAGGCCTCGGTGGGTGCACGTGAGTGCACCCGCCGGGTGTAGCCCCCGAGGCCCTGGAGGAGTGGATTTATTCCTCTAGGGACTTTTCTCATGTCGTGCGTGGGGTTTTTTTGCATTTGCCGAGCCCATGACGGCGAGTTCGGGTCACTGGGTCTTGGCTTGGTTGCAGGAAGAGCCCCCGAGCCTCTGTGCGGAGCATGAGGGCGATTAGGAGTTTTCCTATCTTTTTTGTGCGACCCTCGCGTATCCTTTTTGTTTGGAAGGAGGGATGGAATATGCTAGGCTACCCTCGGTGGGTGCGAGCGATGAGACTTTTGGTGAGTTGTTATCGGGTAAGTCCAAGTGGAGGCCCATGCCCCATTCGATAGGGTCGGCTAGCGGTCCAGAGATGCACTCCAAATGTACCAGAGGGCTTCTCTAGTGGGTCTTAGGGCCGTTCGATTGGCCCTAGGGGCTCGATGCCTCCCTATGGTGGGATCCCATTCAGAGACTTCCCTGTCGGTCTTAGACACGACTTAGGGCATCCCAAGCAATTGCTCACTTGGGCCTCGGCCATGTACGGGCTCGCCCATAGTCATCCCTGACTCTGTTTGTCCTGGGGCGGCTGTCGAAACCCTCGGGGGCCTAGCCTTCGAACCCCTGGACCATAATGGGCCCGGTGCCTTTTTATCGCGTTTTGCTAAGCCCCCGGGTGTGAGTTCGGGTAGCTTGTCTTCAACTCGGTTGCAGGAAGAGCCCCCGAGCCTCTGCGCGGAGCAAGAGGGCGATCAGGAGTTCCCCTAGCTTTTTGTGCGACCCTCACACATCCTTTTCATTCAGAAGGAGGGTTTGTTTGCCGATCCCTCAAGTGTGAGCCTGGGTCGCTGGGTCTCGGTTGGGTTGCAGTGAGAGCCCCCAAGCCTCTACACGGAGCGAGAGGGCGATCGGTAGTTCCCCTAGATTTTTTGTGCGACCCTCATGCATCCTTTTTGTTCGGAAGGAGGGTTTGTTTGCCGAGCCCTCGAGTGTGAGCCTGGGTCGTTGGGTCTCGGCTAGGTTGTAGGGAGAGCCCTTGAGCCTCTACATAGAGTGAGAGGGCGATCAGGAGTTCCCCTGGCTTTTTTGTGCGACCCTCGTGCATCCTTTTTGTTCAGAAGGAGGGTTTGTTTGTTGAGCCCTCGAGTGCAAGCGTGGGTCGTTGGGTCTCGGCTGGGTTGCAGGGAGAGCCCTCGAGCCTCTGCATGGAGTGAGAGGGCAATCAGGAGTTCTCCTAGCTTTTTTATGTGACCCTCATGCATCCTTTTTGTTCGGAAGGAGGGTTTGTTTGCTGAGCCCTCGAGTGCGAGCCTAGGTCGTTGGGTCTTGGCTTGTTTGCAGGAAGGGCCCCTGAGCCTCTACACGGAGCGAGAGGGCAATCAGGAGTTTCCCTGTCTTTTTGTATGACCCTTGTGCATCCTTTTCGTTTAGAAGGAGGGATGGAATATGCCAAGCTACCATCAGTGGGCGTGAGCGATGACACTTCCGGTGAGCTATTATTGGGTAAGTCCGAGTGGAGGCCCATGCTCCATTCGATTGGCCCTAGGGGCTCGATGCCTCCCTAGGGTGGGATCCCATTCAGAGACTTCCCTACCGGTCTCAGACATGACTTAGGGCATCCCAAGCAATTGCTTGCTTGGGCCTCGGCCATGTACGGGCTCGCCCATAGTTGTCCCTGACTCTGTTGTCCTAGGGCGACTGTCGAGACCCTCGAGGGCCTAGCCTTTGAACTCCTGGACCGTAACGGGCTCGGTGCCTAGTTCCTTCGTCTGAAAGGAATCGGGTGGGGGTTATTCCCCTCCCATTGGCTAACAATGGCAGGTGCACCTTTTGAGGCGATTTCTCTGGGAGATGAAATGGCGCCTGCCATTGCTGCAGTCGGATGTGACGTGGTGTCGGTGGATGGGACATAACTGTGCATGCGATTAATAAGGAAATGGTGGGCGCGTGGGCAGTTAAATCGGATCTAGATTAACTGTGCCAGATTTGAGGGAAACTTCCCTGATTTCATCACCCGTCCATTTCTCCCCCTTCCCTCATAAATACATGATGAGCCTCGCCCCTTTCCTCCTTACCTTGCCTGCATTCGCCCTTTCTGTCCTCAAGCCATTGCTAAGAACAGAGAGCATCGGGGAGAAGAAGGGAGAAGGGGCAGAGGGAGAGAGAGAGAGAGCTCGCCTTACCACCGTAGCCGCATTCTCCACGGCACTCATGGCCAGCAGCGCTACTATCATTCGGGCGGACCCCTGGGGTTTGTCTGACATGTCCGTGGAGACGCTGCAGTCGCTTGTCGATGACGGCCTCCTCCGCCCAATTACTGACCCCAACAGACCGGAGTGGATAGCTCCAGGAGGCGAGCCGGAGCTGAGGCCACACGGTGGTTACATCGTGAGCTTCGTGTCCTTCCATGAGCGCGGTCTCGGCCTACCAGCAGATCGGTTCATGTGGGTGCTCCCGCACTACTACGGTGTGGAGCTCCACAACTTCAACCCCAACTCCATCGTGCAGACGGCCATCTTCGTCGCCATCTGTGAGGGGTATCTAAGCATTGCCCCCCACTAGGAGCTATGGCTCCACCTCTTTCGGGCAGGGTTCACCACCAAGCCGATAGGCACGGCGGGCATGCAGAAGGCGATGAGGGCCGACTGCACTCTCCAAGTGCGCCAAGACCGGCAGCACCTTTACATCCCGGCCTAGCTCGTGTTGTCCAATCGCCACTGGTACAACAGCTGGTTCTACCTCCACAACAACGATGGCAGACTTCCCCCTTACACTGGGTGGGTCATGGAGAGCCAGCCAGAGAAGTGGAGGTACGATGTCCCATAGGCTGACCAGCCCAAGCTGTAGCCGCTCCTGGAGGGGCTAGAGAGGCTGCGCAGCCATGACCTTACGACAACTGTGGTCGTGGTGGCCTTCCACCATAGGAGGGTGCTACCACTGATGGCTCGGTGGCGGTGCCTGTTCAACATGTCATCGGATGAGCCGATCGAGGGCATCCGGATGTCCACCATCGCCCTCTCTGACGAGGAGATTCTACGTCAGGTGAGAGAGACGGTGGAGGGGCGGCTGACAAGTGGTGGTCTGACCCCGTTCGTGATGTGCCCATCATGGGGGTACCTCTCCCTGGTAAGTCATGTGCCGCTGTGGCCCCCGTGGCCTCCTCGCTCCTCATGTTTTCCTATTCCCTTATTTGTGTTTGTCGTCCCTATAGGGGATGAGGGACGTGCGAGCCTCCCCGCCGCCCATTCTCGAGGACACAGAGTAGCGGGCGGTGAACTGGGCACACGCCGAGGCGCAAAAGAAGCGGAAGGATGCCAAGGAGGCAAAGCGCAAGAGGAAGATCCTTGAGCGCGAGGAGCTAGAGAAACACCGTCGGTAGTAGAGGCAGGATGGTCTCTCGGTGGAGGCGTCTCCATCACCATCACTGTCGATGGACTCTTCGGGCGAAGATGATGAGAGCGAGGTGGGGCGGGGTCCCCTAGACCATCTCCCTAACATCAGGGGGACAATGCTCGGGGTGTTGGCGAGTAGCTCGACATTCCTAGGAGGAGGAGGGGAGGATGCCTTGGGGCCAGTGATCGCTCGCCCCGAGGCTGAGGCCGACATGCCTGAGGCACGGGCGTTAGGGAAGCGCGCCATCAGCCCGGTGGGCTCGATGGTGGAGGTGGAGCAGGCGGCAGCGGGGGCAACGCAACTACCCCCATAGATGGTCGAGGGGGCGCCGAAGTCCGGCGAGGGCCGGCCGACACCGGTGGACACAGAGGCCATGCCACCGCCGCCGCCACCGCCGCTACAGAGGAGGGACGTAGAGCTGAAGCGGTTGTGTCCCCGTTCGAGGTGAGTGTTTTTTCGGCGGAGTAGGCAGCATCTCCCATTCGTTCCTTGGTCGTATGCTGACCTTGTTAGTGTTTTGCTTTCAGCTAGAAGCATCAGGCAGAAGTGCCCACCCTAGCACCACATAAGGCGCTCAAGGTGAGCACCAGCTCCACCACCCAATGGGTGGTGGAGGTGCAAGCCGCCATACAATGTGGTGCGGCGTCGGCGAGGGCCGACCCGAAGGAGCCGGTCGCCCAAGGAGAGGTTGCTGAGGTGGCCCTGACACAAGCGGGGCAGGAAGCGCCTACGCCTCATGAGGCTGACGCCCATGAGTCAGATGGGGCCGAGGCGCCCTCAGTCGCTGAGGCCACCGAGGCCGAGGCCAGGCCCCCAAGACCTCCGAGGCTGAGGCGATGGAGGTTAGGGCATCTAGGACCACCGAGGCTAGGGTGGCGGAGGCCGGAGCCCCCAGGACCACTGAGGCCAAGGTGGTGGAGGTCGAAGCCCCTAGGACCACTAAGGCCGAGGCAGTGGAGGCCAGCATGGGCGCGGCAGAGCCAGTGGCCCAGGAAGCGGAGATGGAGGTGGGGCCAGCCTCTGTACCGCCCCTGGTCCAAGGCTCGCTGCCGTCGCTGGAGAGCGCTTGGGAAGTGGAGGTCCATCCGATCTCCTTCAATGATACTTCCTAGGGGAAGGGGGTGGCAGATGCCGAAGTGGCCAGTACCGTGGAGCAGCTAGCTCCGACCTCTAGCGAGGGAAGCTCGGCCCTCGTGTGGGTACAACCCGAGCCCCACGGGTGGGATCACCTGCGTGTCTTGTGGCGGAGCCGGGATGACCCTGAGGGGGAGCCTCTATTCGCCCTCGAGGACGCGGCCGAGGGGGGGCACTAGGACACCTTCGAGTAATACCACCGTCTAGCAGAGCGGTCGCTGTAGACAGCGCTGTCCGTCATGGCCAACAATCTACCCGGGGTCACCTAGGGATGTGCCTTCTTTTCTCGTGTGGTGTCGTCTTTTTTTGAGTTTTCTCATAGTGCATGACATATGTTCTGCCTATCCAGGAGCTCGAGGCCTGGTCTCTTGGGAAGTCATTGTTTCTTCGGCGGGAGAGGGACGTCTTGGACCAGCTCTAGCGGCAGAAGGACTTGCTCGCTCACGCCAACGAGCTTCTATCGACGTGGAGCATGGAGGACCTCCACCTTTGCTATGCCGATATGAAGGCCGAGGCGGCCAAAGCTCGGGAGCAGGCCGCCCCTTTGGTGGCGCGGATCAAGGAGTTGGAGGAGGAGCTGACCCGGGTGGCCAGCGATCGGGACACCTTTAGGTCCCGAGCTGAAGAAGCGATGGCCTCTACTAAGGCCCTTGCTGGGCAGCTAGGGGTGGAGCAGGGCACACACCTGCTGATGAAAGGCACCCTAGCAGAGGCCCTTAAGGTGGCTGAGGCATCCCAGACTGAGGCTCTGGTCTAGAAGGGAAAGACCGAGGGTGAGTCCTATTCCCCTTGTTTTATTTGCTTTTCTTGTGTTCGACCCCTAACTCCCTGGTGTGATGCAGAGCTAGAGAAAGAGGCTTCCAGGGTGACCAAGGCCCCTCGGGTCGAGGTCTAGTGCTGGAAAGAGAAAGTTGAGGCCTCTCAGGTCGAGGTCCAGCGCTAGAAAGAGAAAGCCGAGGGTGAGTCCCATAGGGCTTCACCCCTGTTTGGCTTATTTTCTTTTGCGCTTAACACCATCCTGCTTGTTTTGGCGCAGGTTTGGA
Organism: Miscanthus floridulus; assembly: GCF_019320115.1. Lineage (NCBI taxonomy): Eukaryota > Viridiplantae > Streptophyta > Magnoliopsida > Poales > Poaceae > Miscanthus > Miscanthus floridulus. The sequence continues at coordinate 34,251,152 of NC_089586.1, read as the reverse complement.
GAAGGAGGTCTCCTGGGCAGTTGAGGCCTTTGTCGTAGTGTAGGTGGTGCTCGAGGCTAAGATTGGGGAGCATAACATGCTGCAGAGCACCGCTCGTACCGTCTGCGAGGCCCTAGAGGTTGAGGGGGTTGAGTTGGGCAGCTCCCTTAGGAGCCGCTTGATCGCGTTGAGTGGCCAAGTGCACGAGTGACTCCGAGGGGCACTGCACATGGGCATTAAGCATGCCCTGGCTATCGTCTCCTCGCACTATGCTGGCATCGACCTCGAGGACATTAGCGATGGCTACGTCCTGGCCGAGGATGACGAGGAGGCCGATGAGGAGGTCGCGAAGCTGATGGAGGCGGCTGAGGGCCCCAGCATGGTGCTGGCCAAGCTGTTCGAAGAGGAGGTGGTTCCTCCCACGTCGTCCGCCGACGCTGGAGACCCTAAACCTTGACCTAGGCCAAAGGGGCCATGTAAATAGATGAGGGTATTATCGTACCATGATGCTTGTGGCCGTCGAGGCCTTTTTTGAAGTACTTATGCGTCTACGCTTCTTAATCATTTTTATTGTATTTCTGAGCCTCTGCCCTCTGTCTCGTCTCTGAACATATCTCTTGCAAAAAACTTCCTCAGAGCCTAAGCTGCCCTTCGAGCAAAAGGTGGTGAGGGAGTGCCGTAGCCCGGAGGCGTAGGCCGTCTCGCGACTCGGCCGGCCTTTTGGCCTTGAGACAGTCTTTCGGTCCTTAGGTTTTTTACAATCGATTTGTCGAAGCATGCTAGAGAGTTTGGCATAGAATTTTTTTTAAAAACGACTAAAAAATGGTGCATGGGACTTAGGGGGGGGAGTCCCCCCTTCTAGCCCCTGAGGGAGGCTCGGTTCTACAGAGGCAGAGCCATGTCTTGTTCGAGCCCAGTAGTGGGCACCTCTGTAGAGGCAGAGCCGAGTCTCCCTTATGGTGTTATCGTAATGCCAAGGCCCATGATGGGCTCGGGGGGTTTCTCAAAAAATTAGAACAACTAAAGAATACTTCTTTATTGTATTTCAAGAAATAATGTATACAATGCTTAGAAATTTAAGGGTAAAAGTGACGTAGCTATTCTATGTTCCAAGCGTTGGTGAGGATTTCGTCCTTCTCATTGGCTAGCTTGTAGGTCCCGGGCTTTAGCACTTGGGTGACGATATACGGTCCTTCCCATGGCGGGGTTAGCTTGTGACGGCCCTTGTTGCTCTGCCTCAGTCTCAACACCAGGTCGCCCACCATCAGGTCTCGACTTCGAATGTGCCGGGCTTGATAGCATCGTAGGGCTTGCTGGTACTTGGACAAATGTAGTAGCACAACGTCTTGGGCTTCCTCCAGTTGGTCGAGGGCGTCTTCGCGGGTAGTGCGGTTGCTTTGCTCGTTGTAGGCCTGTAGTCTTGGGGAGCCGTACTCTAGGTTAGTGGGGAGGATGGCCTCGGCTCCATAGACTAGGAAGAACGGTGTGAACCCCGTGGCTTAGCTTGGGGTGTTCCTCAGGCTCTAGATGACCGACAGGAGTTTGGCAAGCCATTTCTTGCCAAATTTCTTTAACCGGTTGTATTTTCTTGGCTTGAGGCCCTATAGGATCATGCTGTTGGCACGTTCTACTTGGCTGTTCATCCTAGGGTGTCCTATGACCGACCAGGCCATATGGATGTGGTGGTCATCGTAGAACGTCAGGAACTTGTGGCCGGTGAACTACATCCCATTGTCGATGATGATGGTGTTCGGAACCTCGAACCTGTGGATGATATCAGTGAAGAACAGCACCGCTTGCTCGGACTTGATTGGATTGATCAGATGAGCCTCGATCCACTTGGAGAACTTATCGATTGCTACCAGCAAATGGGTGTAGCCCTCGAGGGCCTTCTATAAAGGCCCAACCATGTCGAGCCCCCACACGGAGAACGGCCATGTAATGGGGATGGTCTGGAGGGCTTGGGCCGGGAGGTGCATCTGCCTCGCATAGTATTAGCATCCCTCGCAGGAGCGTACTAGCTTAGTGGCATCAGCAACTATCGTTGGCTAGTAGAACCCTTGGCGGAAGGCGTTTTCGACGAGCGTCTGAGGCGCTGCATGGTGCCCGCAGGCTCCCACGTGCAAGTCCCAAAGTAGGGCTTGGCCTACCTCGGTGGTGATGCATCATTGGAGAATGCTAGATGGGCTTTGCCTGTACAACTTGCCGTTGTTGAGGACGTATGTTTTGGCTCGTCGTGTGAGCCGTCGGGCTTCGGTCCTGTCTGTAGGAAGCTCTCCTCGAATGAGGCAATCAAGGAGCGGGACCCGCCAGTCCATGCCTTGGTTGGCCTCGGGAGGCTCTATGTTGACTTCCATGACCTCGGGCTCGGCCGAAGGGGTCTCGGTGATAGAGGGGGCCTCAGGCCCTGCGATTGGCTCGACCGGTGGGCCCTCTTCCATCGCCGAGGCATAGTCGATGGAAGGCTTGTGGAGATCTCTAGCGAAGACGTTCGGGGGGACTGGGGCCTGTGCCGATGCCATCTTTACCAGTTCATCCGTGGCCTCGTTAAATTTTCACGCGATGTGGTTGAGTTCGAGACCATCGAACTTGTCTTCAAGGCGACATACCAGCTTGTAGTACGCCTCCATTTTGGGGTCATGGCAGTTCGACTCCTTCATCACTTGATCGACAACGAGCTACGAATCGCCCCACACATCGAGGCACCGTATGCCAAGCTCGATGGCAATCTACAAGTCGTTGACAAGGGCTTCGTACTTAGCTACGTTGTTGGAGGCGGTGAAGTGGAGCCGAATCATGTAGCACATGTGCACTCCAAGGGGTGAGATGAAGAGCAGACCCACGCCTGCCCCGGTATTCATCGGGGACCCATCGAAGTACATGGTCCAGCACTCTGCCTAGACTTGGGTAGGTGGCAGTTGGGTATCGGTCCACTCAGCCACAAAGTCGGCCAAGACCTGGGATTTAATTGCTTTTTGAGGTGCAAAAGACAGGGCTGCCCCATGAGTTCGACGGCCCACTTGGCTATCCTACCTGAGGCCTCCCGATTATGGATTATCTCTCCTAGGGGGAAAGATGACACCACGGTCACCGGGTGGGACTCAAAGTAGTGACGTAGCTTGCGTCGAGCCAAGACTATGGCGTAGATGAGTTTCTAGATGTGGGGGTAGCGTGTCTTGGTTTTGGAGAGCACTTTGTTGATGAAGTAAATAGGTCATTGGATGGGCAGCGCATGCCCTTCTTCCTGCCTCTCAACCACCACGGCCGCGCTGACCACCTGGGTCGTTGCGGCAACGTAGAGTAAGAGGGCCTCATCCTTGGCCGGTGGTACTAGGATAGGAGGATTGGTGAGCACTGCCTTGAGTTTGGCGAGGGCTTCTTCGGCCTTGGGGGTCCAAGAAAAGCGTTTGGATTTTCTCAAGAGGTGGTACAGAGGCAAGCCTTTTTCGCCAAGGCACGAGATGAAGCGGCTCAGGGCTACAAGGCATCCCATGACCCTCTATACTCCCTTGAGGTCTCGGATTGGTCCCATGTTGGTCATGGCTGAGACCTTCTCTGGGTTGGCCTTGATGCCGCGTTCCGAGACTATGAACCCTAAGAGCATGCCTCGGGGGACCCCGAAGACACACTTCTTGGGGTTGAGCTTGATGCCCTTCTCCCTGAGGCATCTGAAGGCTATTTCCAAGTCACCGACAAGATCATCAACCTTCCTGGACTTGACCATGATGTCATCCACGTAGGCCTCGACGGTCCACCTGATGTGCTCACCAAAGACCTAGGTCATGCACCACTGGTATGTGGCCCCTATGTTTCTGAGGCCGAACGACATAGTCAGGTAGCAGTACATGCCGAATGGTGTGATGAAAGAAGTCGTGAGCTGGTCGGACTCTTTCATCTTGATTTGATGGTAACCAGAATACGCATCAAGGAAGGACAGGGTTTCACATCCCACAATGGAGTCAATGATTTGGTTGATTCGAGGCAATGGGAAAGGGACTTTTGGACATGCTTTATTCAGACTAGTGTAGTCCACACACATTCTCTACTTCCCATTTTTCTTCTTAACTAATACAGGATTAGCTAACCACTCTAGATGGGACACTTCCTTGATGAACCTGGCCACCAAAAGTTTCTGCACCTCCTCACCAATGGCCCTGTGCTTTTCCTCAGCGAACTAGCATAGGCGCTGCTTCACCAGTCTAGAGCCGGCTCAGATGTCCAAGGCATGCTCGGCGACCTCCCTCGGTATGCCCGACATGTCCGAGGGACTCCACGTGAATAGATCAGCATTCATGCGAAGAAAGTCGATGAGCACGGCTTCCTATTTGATGTCGAGGGTGGTGCTGATCCTCAGTGCCTGGTTGTCGGGGTAGGTGGGGTCGACCGGGATGAGCTTGACGACCTCTATGGGCTCGAAGGTCCCAGCATGACTCTTGGAGTTAGGCGCCTCGCTACCAAGCCGGTCGAGGTTGACGATGAGGGTCTCAGCCTCCATGAGAGCCTCAGCGTACTCGATGCATTCGATGTCGCAGTCATATGCATGCTCGTACATGACCTCGATAGTGATGATGCTGTTGGGGCCTGACATCTTGAGCTTGAGGTAGCTGTAGTTAGGGACCGCCATGAACTTAGCATAGCACGACTGCCCCAGGATGGCGTGGTATGTTCCCTTGAACCCAACCACCTTGAAGGTGAGGACCTCCTTGCGGTAGTTGGAGGGAGTACCGAAGCAGACGGGCAGGTCGATGCGCCCGAGGGGTCGCGTGCGTTTTTCTAGCATAATGCCGTGGAAAGGCATGGCATCGCCTCAGAGCTATGACTGGCCGAGCTCAAGGAGCTCCAGGGTGTTGGTGTAGAGGATGTTGAGGTCACTGCCTCCGTCCATCAACACCTTAGTGAGCCGGGTGTTGCCGATGATGGGGTCGATGACAAGTGGGTACTGCCCGGGGTTTGGGACATAATCAGGGTGGTCATCCTGATCAAAGGTGATCGACTCTCAAGACCAGTTGAGGTACCGGGGAGCGACCACCTTCACCGAGAAGACCTCCCGGCGTTCCCTCTTTCGCTATCGTGCCTTGAGGCACGCTGAAGGCCTGCCAAAGATCATGAAGGCATTGTGAACCTCGGGGAACCCATCGTCCTTGTCGTTGTCCCTATTGCCGGCATCCCTCATCCTAGCATCATCGCCGGGGAGTCCGAGTTTGACATAGTAATGTCGGAGCATGGTGCACTCTTCAAGGGTGTGCTTCACCGGGCCCTGGTGGTAAGGGCAGGGTTTCTTAAGCATATCATCAAAGAGCCCGAGGCCTCTGGGGCCTTAGGGATTCTTGCGCTCTGTGGCCGTGACTAGGCCGGCATCGAGGACCTCTTGCTTCCCCTAGCGACCCTTCTTTTTCTTGGGGAGGTGGGGAGCCAAGGCCTCGGGGGCCTCGTCCCTCTGCTTCCCCTTGGCTTCATTGTCGGGGAAGATGGCTCCGACAGCCTCTTCACCCGAGGTGAAGTTGGTGGCAATGTCAAGGAGCGTGGTAGCTGAGGTCGGCATGTTCTGGCCTAACTCCTGGACTAGGTCTCGGCAGGTGGTGCCGAAGAGGAAAGCCTAGACAATTTTTGAGTCGTCGATGCTTGGCAACTCAGTGCATTGCTTGGAGAAGCGTTGGATGAAGTCTCAAAGAGACTCATCTAGCCCCTGGCGACAACTCTTGAGGTCCCAGGAGTTCCTGAAGCGCACGTATGTGCCCTAGAAATTCCCGACGAAGACCCTTACCAAGTCGCGCTAGTTGTGGATCTATGAGGGAGGGAGGTGTTTGAGCCAGGCTCATGCCGAGTCTGACAGGAACAATGGGATGTTGCAGATGATGAGTAGGTCATTGTCCACGCTACCTAGTTGACAAGCTAGGTGGTAGTCGGCCAGCCAAAGTTCGAGATTGGTCTCGCTGCTATACTTCGTGAGGTTGGCTGGTTGCTAAAACCAGGATGGGAAATGAGCAGCGCAGATAGCTCTGCTAAAGACTCGAGGGCCAGGTGGCTTAGGAGAAGGACTGCTGTCCTCCCCACTGTCGTAGCGGCCACCTCGGTGTGGATGGTAGCCTTAGGCAGGCCCCTCGTTGTCGTGGCACCATCGCCTACTGACCACATCATGGTCGCCTTGCGCCTCGCGTCGGTCGCCGAGGCGATAATGCACCGAGGGGAACCTGTTGGCCGTTAGTGCCCGAGCGGGCTCAGGACGAACCGAGGCCTCCCTATCCTATCGAGGCAGTGCCGTAGGAAGTTCTGAGGCACCTCCATGCCATCAAGAGGTGAAACTCTTAGCCTACTACACCGCGGCAGTATCAAGGAGGTCTCGGAGCTCACCATGGGCTCGTCGCCCCTCCGTGGTATAAGGCTCGGGCATCGTTCGGAGCAGCATCGCCGCTGCTGCGATGTTCTAGCTAGCGCGATGGAAGATAGGGGGTTGATTGTCCCCTTCGTCATTGTTGATGTGACGGTGGACGTCGCGGGCCCTCCGCCAGGTCGCTCCGCCATCACCGTGACCCCGCTGCTCTTGCTCGAGAGTGTCTCGGAGCTGCTGTAGAAGGAGTCGGTCTTGTTTGACCTTGGCCTGAAGCTCATAGAGCTACTCTAGGTCTGAGCATCGAAGTTGCTCAGGGGCAAGGTTCTCGTTCCATGCTGCTCGAGGCTCGATGCGTGGAGGTGCGGCGCTGCCCACCCCCTCGGGGGGCAGGGAGCGAGAACCTGCCCCTTCATCCTCGTCGCCCATGCTCAGCATCCTGAGCTCGACATGGAAGCACTCACATGAGGGGTCATAAGTACCTTAGTCATCAGAATTAGAGTAGCCAAAGCAGTAGTCGCTCGTGGCTAGGAAGCGGCGCATGGCTTCAGGGTCGCAAAGTCTAGAGAAGTCCGCTCTGGCCCACGCCTCATCCTCCTCCAAGGAGTCAGCATGGGTGTGGGTCGAGGTTGTGGCGTCGAGGTCGAGGGCGAAGCATTGGTGGTGTCCTAAGGGCTCCACGTGAGTGGAAGCGCAGACAGAAGCATAGGCAGTGGTGGCATTACACAACCCAAAAGGGTACGGGGATGGTGCCATCGCCGGGTTTTGCTCCGCCGGAGTCGACCCCTCAGGAAGTGGCGGGGCAGAGCTTGATGACAGGGCATCGCTGCGTGCCACCAGCGCCTTTCCCTTGTCCAGGCTTAGGCTAGACAGGTCCCCAACCAGGGACCTAGTGCCAATAGCTGGGCATGGGATACCGGTGGAGCGTGGCGCATCATCCTAAGCTTGCACAGGGTTGGGGTGGTCCCACCCGTGCTGTGCCTAGCGAGTGCAATGAGAGCGGCGGCCTGGGCGCCGCCTGCGCCTAGGCTACTAGGGCGTGACATCATCGACAGTCGGTGGGACTCTAGGTGAGAGGGGTACCATATCGTACTCATGTCCTAGAGACATGAACTATAGGCTCCCGAACCAGATTATCGTGCCAAGATGCAGTGGTCGCACGAGGACTGCCATGCAGAACTTGTTGGGATGACAAAGATGACACACAGTAGAGCCCCTATCTGGCACACCAACTGTCGGTGTTTTGGACCAGCGGGCCCTCAACCAACTAGTGAATTTGTACTGCGTGCCCCTAATCCCGGATGGTGATGCAAGAGACACAAGGTTTATACTGGTTTAGGTAATAGGTGCCCTACGTCCAGTCTAAGAGAGCGATCTTGTATTACTTGCACTGAGGTGCTTGTAGTAGGGGGTTCCAAGCAGTGTGAGAGAGGGAACTAGCCCTAGGTCTCTATGTGGAATGGCGTGGATTGCTTGAGATGTTGATCTCTCGTGGTGAGGAAGTGAATGTGTGCATGCGTGTTCATCTATCTCGTATGTCCTCGTCTGTCTGTGCATGTGTGGCTGTGCTCATCCCTAGAAACAGCCCCGGTCTCTCCCTTTTATAGTTGAAGGGAGGACAGGGGTGATACATGGGGTTGCTACATAGTGTCGTGCGAACAGAGGCGGCATGTCCGAGCCCTGTAGCTTGTCGCTGTGGCGGCATAGTCAGTGAAGCGGTCTTGTCCTTGATGCACTGGAGCAACGCGCCGGTCACGCCCGATCCTATGCAACATGGGGTCTCTAGTGATAGCTTGACATAGGGCATGGTGAATGTTGTGCCGGTCGCTGCATGTTGATAATGTAAAGAGCCAAGGCTCAGTTGGTGCCAAGGCTGAGCCATCGTGGGGTGCTCGGCGGGCGCAAATCTTGAGGCTACCGAGACCCTGAAGTGGATTGCCGAGCATTGAAGGGAGTAGTTGGTCCTGTACACTGATTCCGAGGCTATAGGTATCGGACTTGACTCCCCATGCCGCACTATCCTCGGAGCAAGGGTTAGGTAGCATAGTGCAGTACGGGCGTCAGTCATGGGCACAGTGCCGAGCACAGCGACCGGTAACCCCTACCCTATCCTATCCCAGACGGCATGGTGTTGATGCGGCTCCCATCTCGTTGGTCACTCCATTGTGTCGAGCCATCATCCAGCTAACATCGCGGGAGTGGTTGGTCACGTTAGTTGGACGTGACATTCTGTCAGGGAAATCGGTCGAGGCAGAGGCAATGGAGCTGTTGCTGAGCCAGCCTCGAGCAAGACGGAGAATTGGTTCCCCATCCGAGGCCTTACGTGCGAGGCCTCGAGTGAGACGGAGAATCGGTTACTCATCCGAGGCCATACGTGCGAGGCCTCAAGCGAGATGGAGAATCGGTACCCCGTCTGAGGCCTTTCGTGCGAGGCCTCGAGCGAGGCGGAGAATCGGTTGCCTCGGACAAGATGGGGGTTAGCCAGTAGTTGTCTCTTGACTTTGATTTTGACAGGGTCTAAGCAATTTTTTTGGTTTTTGCTTGGGGGACCCCTTTTTATGGTACCCGACACCTACCTAGAAAGAAAAAGGATCCTTGGTGCCCCACCATCACATGCCCCATTGGCACCCAACAATTTGATCATGCCTTGTATGACTTAGGGGCTCGCATCAGCATGATGCCCAAAGTCATGTTTGACAGAACTTCACACACTTATCACCTACACCAATGATGCTCTAGCTAGCAGACTCAATGGTCTATTATCCGACAGGGATTGCTGAAGATATTTTGGTGAAGATCCGGGGTTACTTCATCCTAGTCAATTTTGTGGTGTTGGATGTGGAAACCACGAAGGAATCGCCCCTCATCATTAGATGACCTTTCCTCAGCATCGTGGGAGCACAAATTGATGTTGGAGTAGGAGAAATCCGCTTCAATATCAATGGTAAAGAAGAAAAGTTTGACTTTTGGCCCAAACAAGAGCAATGTTCCATGATCCGCATCAAGTATGGGCCGAATCCACAAGGCATTAGAGAAGTTGAGATACAACCTCAACTAGTGGATAGCCTCATAAAGAAAAACAAAGAACATAAAAAGAGGCTGGAGAAGAATAAGAACAACCCAAAGCAAAAAGAAGAAAAGCCAAAGGTTGTTCCCGCACCACCCAAGAAAAAGGTGTGGAAATAAAAATAAAAAGCTCCAAAGTCCACCACCACACCACCAAAATCAAACAAAATGGTGTGGAGACCAAAGAAACTACAATCATCCATGTCCACTTCTGTAACACCCTCGGTGTTACACCGTTAAGCATCTACTAAAACATGCCATGAGCATCATATTTGTGTGTTAATGCATGTGTTGAAATGAGTTGATAAAGTGTCATAACATAGAAGGATCAATAGAATGTTAATCAAAAAGTTGTTCCATGATTCACGTAATTATCAAGTAGGGTTGTAAACCCATTTTTATTGAGCAAAAATATTATAAAACATATGTGTGGCAAGTTTGAGGTACAAACTTTGTAGATGATAATGCAACTCTTGCTTTAGAAAAATAATACTTCTAGCTAGTATTGGTAATAGTTTGGAAATTGAATTCAAAATTAAACTTAGCTTCAAACTCTCGAATTTCTCTGTCTAGTCATGTAAAGGCAATGCTATCTTTGAGAGTTAATTCATGTTAATTTGGCTAAAAGAGGGTACCATGTTTTGGCATTAGTTGATAGCCCTATAGATCACCTATGTCATGGTTTGGATGGGGGAAACCAAAATTGAGTTAGGTTAGTTTTTATACACGCTTTAAATTTCATGTGTAGTAGCTTTGGGCCTGCTTGGCCTGGCTTTGGCCGACCTCGGCCAGCTGCTGTCGCTGGCCAGCCCTTGTAACACCCCTAGTGTTACGGTCCTGTTTAGCACCGCGATTTAGGCCTAAGAAAAATTACCAAAATAATTTTCTCAGATTTTAAAATTTAAAAACTAAATTACCGAAATAATTTTCTCGGATTTTAAAATTTAAAAACTAGCTTTTTGTGTCAACAGTAAAAATCAGAAATTATATTTTAAAGCGTTGTTTGTGGCGATTTGTTTTGCGTAAAATAATTACTTAACGCTTTAATATTTTGTTCCATGGCTTGGTACGAGTATGAGCTACCGCGTGCGATGTTTATTGGAGGAAGTCAATAGGATTTAGCTCTTTGAGTTGTCGGCAATGTATCGCTATGACCTCCGCGCCACGTCGTCTCGTGCACAGGCCGCGCGCAGGGGCGCCATTGCCATGTCGTAGCACGTGGAACATGTGCCATCCTTGCTGCTGCCATGTTGCTCCTGCATTAATGAAAGTTGGTCGGGCTACTGCTACCATGTACTACTTTGCTTGTTTTCCCTCCCTGACTACTAGTTCCGTCGCTTTGACCTACAGCAGCCTCTGCTTGTCTTTGCCTGCCTCAGTTGTCTACCGTGGTTGGTGAGCAAAGCTCCAATTCACTGAGTTCCCATGCCTCTGCCTTGGCCTGCCTTGCTTGTCCCTGATCTTGCTGGTCTTGTCTGTCTTTGCTTGCCTTTGCTCCACTATTCTCTCTACCAGACAAGCAGGTCGGTCACCTCTGAGCTGCTACTACCTCTTACCTTGCTTCTTTAGGATGACGAGTTGCTGCTCTCGCTCTGCTTTTTCTTTGCCTCCGGACGCTCCTCTTTCTCTGCTTGCTTTCACCTCTGGAGACCATAGTCTCTGCATTCACGTCCCTTGGCCACCGTGCATGAGCGCGCGAAGCCCTACGGCCACTGCCTCTCGGCGCGCACCATGGTCGCTGCCATGCAACTCCGCCTTGGCCCATGCTTTCCTCCTCATGCGCACACGCCACCACTACATGGACCCACGCCGCTCCACCTCGTAGCCGTCGCGCCTTACGTCGCTCCACCTTGTAGTCGTAGTGGCTCTATTGTCGGCCTTGCCCTAGCCCTCGCGTATGCGCGCTCTGTGCACCGACATAGCCATGATCCCGCTCCCTCTACTAGCCATGCCACTACGCCACGCCTCACTCCCATCAGTGCCGGCTCTTCCCAGCACAAGCTCACGTGAGCACCATAGCTCGCTCTGAATAGCTGCCGCTTCCGAGCACCCGAGCCCTGCTGCACCATCATTCCGAGCATTTCCCCCATAGCCACAGTTGAGCTGAGCACCGCCGCCATAGCCACCCTTGTGCTCTCCCTTCCTTCTCTAATTTGGCCCTGCTCAACTTAGCTCCCTCCAATTGCTCGCACCCACGACTGCGTTAGGCCCTTAGCTAGCCTTCGGATGAAGCCTCATTGGTATACGTTCATGGGTGCTGTCGTGTGTGGCCTCGCTGTCGTCGTGGTTGCCATCGGCACCGAAGCTTGGCTCCATCATGGGCATGCTCTCCTCATCCATCTCCTCCTTGTTTTTACCTCATCTTGAAACTACCTTGTTACCTGCCACTTCTGCTGCAATAGGCCCTTTGGCGGAGCTTTGTACCGCCAGGAACAATGGCGCTACTCCGGTTCGCCGCCACCACCTCACCAGCGCGCACGGGCATGGTCTCCCCACAACATATCTGACTAAACCAATGCTGCTGGTAGGACCTAGGTGAGACCCTGTTGCTTCCCCACCCCTCGGATTAATCCTTACCATGCTCATCGTGTTGGAGCACGTGCGCTGCCACCGGTGAACTGCGCCGACGTAGGCAGTCGCACCTTCCACCATCGGGTGCCCTAGCTCTCCCCGATCGCTCTCCACGGCCATGATGTCTCCTCACGAGGGGCCCGCATGCCTCATTGCCCATCCTGCTCCACTGACAAGCCCTCCTGGTCGAATCCAGTGTTGGTCGACCAAGGCGTGATGCACTGCTCTGCTCTAGATTCCTAGGAAATTGCGAAAAACGTAAATTTGACTTGTTTAGGGAGTAATATGCAAATAGTATGACTCACAGGAATAGTGGCCTCGATGGTTTTGCAATTATAGTATAAAATGAGGACTCTTTAGAAAATTTGCAGTGGCCGCTGTGGATCCGGTTGGGCAGGCCGCGCGTGGGCTGGCTTGTGGGTCGCCCGCGCCGCCCGCTGGGCCGGTCTGCTAGACGTCCCGCCTGGGCCGTGCGCCCCGCCGCCTAGGCCGTGCGCCCTGCCCGCGCCTGGGCCATTCATAGTGCCGCCTAGGCCGCTGCGTGCACCGTGCGTCTGCTGGGCCACATGCGCCGTGTGTTTGCTGGGCCAAATAGGTCACGCTGGCCCACTTAGTTTTATAGAGCAAGTGTTAATTAGTTTCGGAAATAAACTTGCACAATCAGTATAAAAGTTTGTAGGTGTCCAAAAATTATGAAACTAGTTTTGTTAGTCTCCTAAAATCATGATCTACCTTTTAGTATATTTTGTTCATATAGTTTGACAATATTCTTGAAGCTATATAATTAATTTAAGGTACTTAATATTGTAAAATGTAAACTTGTTAGAATTTCCATGATAAATTGGTAATATTGTTGAATCTGAAATTTATACAGTAGGCTCCTAGCAATATTAGGTACTCACTGTAATTTTTATAGCTCTAGAATAATTAGTTTGCTAAGATAGATAATGATGCCCTATTTCGAATAATGATTAAATCGATAGAATGAAATAAAGAAACGCCTTGGGTTTTGTATAACTAAAATAGTTGTTGGGAAATAACACCTTATTCGACAAGATGGATATGTATCCTAGGTACAATCATCGTGAGAACTGGCTCGTTAACTTGAGAGGCGTAAATCGTATTGTACGAATCACGGTTGTAGTTGATTAATTACTTCTTGCATTGCATCGCATTGCATATCATATAGGTACGATGATGGATCATCAGATCAATTGAAGGATGATTAGGAATCCAAAGATGGTGTAATGGTATTCTCTCCAGGAGATGATGCAATGGGCTTTCTATCCATTGATGGTGGATGAGTTGAAGATGCAAATACTAACTTTTGGTTATATATCTTACCCAGGCAAGCCCCGGTGCATAAACCCTACTTTTCTACAGTTTAAATTATTTTTGTGCATTAAGTTTTAAGGAGTTGAATGAAACCCACTTGCATATATATATATATCTTTATCCTATGAGTCTTACTAGTATGATAGGATCGGGTAGATTGCTATGCTATAGGAATCGGTAGAAGTCGAGCGATTATCTGTCAATCGCGAGATATAGGAAAGGTGTTACTATATTATTATCACTTGGAAAATATAAATGGTGGAAAGGAAAATAGTGACCGGACAAGGATATGGTTTGGGTATTGTGTAAGAGGTTGTGTCGCCGTGGACACGGGGCATAGCTAAGTTACACCGCTTTCCCTGTCTGTGTCGATTAAGGACCGGTCGTTGCATAAGACTCTAGGCAAGTCATAGACTTATTATCCTGAGCACATACTTGGGTATGGGCACTTGGAAGACTCATTGCTCTCTTATCGTGGATCCGGCTCTTTCTGGACTGACTGTCAAGGTTTCTTTTTGGTGGTGGAGGTCCTTGCACCGTACTGAGTCTAGGACTTAGGGGCAGGGCTTGGAGTCCCAGTTTGGATGGGGACCTAGACACCCAGGATAGGAGGGTGATGGGTTGGTCCTGCTTGTGCCTTGGGTACAAGCGGGGCATGTGTTTTCAGGGTACCCAGCTAGAGGCATTGATTCGCTAATCGCTGGCGTTTTGGTACGGCTTGTCTATGGTTTAGCATCGTAGTAAGAACTAAAAGATGAAAGATGGAAGATGGAAAAAGGAAATCTGATTGCTTACCACCTGCTTGAAAGTAGTACATGTGCTTACATAGAATGGTTAGTTAATGAAACAATGCGGCTATTATTAAAAATTGAATATAAGGACGCACGTTTAGTAATGCTTCCTGCAAATGCAATAACCCACAAGCCAGATAGCCTTGCATATCCTTGGAGTCTTTTCTTTTCTCCTATCGGGTAAGTCTTGCTAAGTATAATTGAGTACTCAAGGTTTTATTCCCCCTGTTGTAGTTGGCAGGTGGATGCTAGAGCTGACCCTTGTGTGTGGATACCTCCTGGTGGGCTCAGCGAGGATTCCTTTACGCTGCGATCGTAGTTGTTATTTATAACTCTCACCAAATATTTTTATAAATGAAAGTTGTATAATATGTTGTCATAGTTTACATATCGATGCTTCATCATGCCATGAATAGATAATTATTTCCGCTGTAATTCTGATCACATGTCTATATTCTGCTGTTAAATTAAATTGTTTATAACTCTGATAATATGAGTACATTCTGCTATTATAGTAATAAATATTATACTCTTATGTTGTATTAAAAGTGATGTAAGAAATGGTTAAGAATGATGTAAGCTTTGTTCTCTCATTTGTGATCCTGATGGCAAAAATGTGGATTTTTGGGTTCTTCCCTGGGGTGTGCCCGACAAAACCGAGTAATTTGGTGTTCTCCCTGGAGTGCTTAGTGTCTAATGGAAGACGAGCACTTCTGAGAGGCATTAGATTAGGTAGTTCTGCCACAGCCCTAGACACTGTTGCCCTGTGCATGCCCCATTGCCCTCTTCCCTCACTGTGGTGCTGCTGCCTCTACCTCCGTGCTGTCCCCACCTCTACAGCTCTGGTCACTGCTATGCGCGCAACTGCTCGCTACCGTCGCATCCTCCAATCTGTGGGTGTTGCTGTGCACACATTTGTGCCCTCATTGCAATGGAACATGGCCATGTTGGCCGCTGTTGCGGTTCCACGTGCACCATGTCATCGCCTGGTTGCAACTCCCCCAAGCACCCGCCTTAACTCGCGTCGTGCCAAGACGAGTCGCCCCTCCTTTCCTATTCCTTTGTAGCACTCGCCGTCACGACACCATGGCCATTCGACATGGCGAGGTCACCTCCACCTATTGCCTGGTGCCTCTGACCCTACCTTGAAGTTCTCTGTCCACCTAGTCGCGTCTCGCCTTGATTTGGGAAGCTGCTAAGCCAAATCGGAGCTTCCCCCTTCACTGGCCATCTTATGGCTGATTTGGGGTCGCCCCGAATTACTCCTTCCATGCAGCCTCCTTAGTTCTTTTAGTTACGCCACTAGCATCCCCTTCGTAGCGTGCACTCCCACTCAGCTGCTGTTGCTGCCCCATGCCGCTATCGTGGGCGTGCTCACCGTGGAGCACCACCGCGATCGTCTGGTTGTTCATGGCCGGCCTATCACAGCCTTCCTCCGTTTCAACCAACCCTACGGCTGGGTCCATAGTAAGTTCCTAGTGCTCAAGCGCTGGACTGTTGATTCCGTAGTGGTCTTGTGTTGTCGGAGTGGCTATGTCGCCATCACGGGCGGCTGCGTGCCGTGGCTACACCCTCTTGCGAGTCCCCACTACTCCTATGGTGGCTTAGTGTTGTTGGTTAGGTCTAGGGTGGTGGTCGGCCTGCTAGATGGGCCGGCGTGTATCTCTGGTGGTCGGCGTGGCCACCTGTGTCACCGTGCACTGCACCATCGCGTGCTCAGTCCCTTTGGACATGTGTGTAGAAATTCGATTAAGTGCAGGGGGTAAGTGAAGAGTGTCAGTGAGGGTAGGGAATAGTGCTAGGACCTGGGTGTGGTTTTGGGAAAACGTAGGGTCTCTTTTGTAAGATCATCGGCAAGCATGGGCTCCTTCGCCGTGGGCCACTTTCATGCGTGGGCCGAGCCTCTGTTGGGCCACGCTGGGCTCTTCTGCCCTTTTCTTTTTCTGAAAAGAATTAGTTAGTGTTTTTCTAATTTAGATTCTGAGCTAAACTTTGATAAATTATAGATGTCCAAAAATAGTGAAACAAAATTTATTAGGTTCATAAAAATGTGATCTATCTATTGATGTAGTTAGTTTACATTTATCTGTTAGAATGTTAGGTCCATTAATTTATTTAGGAAAGCTTAGCATTATTTAGATAAATATTTATAGGAATTTTTGTGGCAAATTGGTAATAGCTTTGACCATAAAATTTTACAGTAGGTTTATTGTATTATTATGAACTCACTATAATTTTTGTAGCCTTAGAATATGTTGAGAAATATGGTAGCTAAATACTCCTTGTTGTAGTATATAGGAAATCTGTCACAGAACCGACCAATTTATAAGAGCACAAGTACAAAAACAATCGTCAAAACGATTAAATTCTCGAACTTGAGCCCATATAAACCCGGTAGACAACCGAAATCTCGAAGGATTTCAAACCAACTTGCATACAACCAAGATCACAGTAATTCAACATAACATATTGTACGTTACAACATTTCATAGTCGTTTGCAATAAATTACATCATCACAGAGTCATTGTTATTACAAAACAAGTCTTGTAAAACATGCGGAAGCAAATAGTTTAACTCACACACCCGAGTTCAAATACACATACTGGTTCGCTGATCATAGCCCGCAAAAGCATTCAGATAAGAGAACAGAGATCATGCCCATGATCTAGTCTTCATCACCCGCCGGATGGAGACAATACTTACAGAATCCCTGATATAGAAGGTCATCTGCAACAAGAGGGAATAAACCCTGAGTACGGGAATGTACTCAGCTAGACTTACTCGTAGAAAACCAAACAAATGACACCAAGGATTATGCATAGCTTAATGTAGTGGATCTGGCTGACACTTTCTTTTTACAGAAAAGCATAAGTAATATGATCAACTCTTAACCTGAACTAGCAGTGACTTTTAGCCATTAACCTATCAACTATATTAGCACTTGTACTAAGCAATCATTTTATTAGGGTGCAAACATTAATAACCATATCAGGTATTCATTGTGGCAACCTTATCATCATCATCCATTTAACCATATCATTAAATTAATTGAATCTACGTTGCCGCTGCTCAGTCAAGTTCTCACTATCCGGGAGAGATGGCGATTCAAATCGATTCCTAGCCAGCTGGAGGGGTATTCCTAAACACAAACCCTACTTCCCCCGTCAGGGTCACAAACAAGTCACCTTTGGTACGATTCAGGAGTCGTGAGTCCGAACAGATCGGCATTCTCAGAGAACCACTCTGCCAAGGTTGTTCGGGACTCTAACCCGCCTTGGACTTATGCCAATGGCTCTCCGCACATCCTTACTACCTCTAGAATGCACGCCACTGCTTGCGTCCCCGGCCTGAGTCGAGCTACTAGGCTTTGCGGTCAGAACGACTTATCCAGCCAGCTAAGTGTTAGGCTGCGTTCAACATGACATGAGGACGTACAGCGTATCGGTCCTTAAACGACTCAGACGGAGTCACTATGTCCAAACCAACACAAGACTCCGCCCGGTCTTAATTCATTATTAACATGGTTCTTTTCCACGATAGCAAATATAGCCAACCGTGATCCACCTCATCCTAAAGCTCGCAGGTGACAGGAAATCACCTGACTTCTACCGCACTAAGCATGGCTAAGCATTTAACCCATTCCTGAACTTAAATAGGATTCCAGTGCGATATCTAGACAAGGAAGGATATATAATGCAGCAATTGGTTCCAACTAATTCCTATACGTAATGCATCATCAACAATTAAAGATACTCAATGTATTTGTAAAAGCATGGGAGGCTTAATATGCTTCGGGGCTTACCTTTCAGGAACGAGGAAGGCTGGTGGTCAGGACACTCGGGCAATTCCTCCACGACGACTGCTTCGTCGACTTCCTGCACTTCGGGTTCCTCCTCCTGGTTGGCTCCCTCGAACTCCAGCAACGTCACTCCCTCCGGCACACCTATTGCATGAATGCGTACGATAAATATCATGGATGCACATGAACGAATGTCAGGGATGCTCGGGGAATGCACACGTTCGCTGTAGTTTGCATATTCCAACTTAAGTCCTATTCAAATTACTTTACTTACCAAGTTTATACAACCTAATGTATAATTGCTCATCTTTAGTTAATGACCTAGCACCTGCACCTAAGCATATTCTCAAGTTAGGCTAACCCCTAACAATCAACGGAAACATTGCATCAAGCATACACTCAAGCATTTGTATTTCAGCAAAATGAAGACTATGTAGCGGTACAGTAAACTAGCCATAACTGGAGATTTATAAATCCAATTGACATGCAACAAGCCAATCTGGAAAGCTTATGAAATTGTCTACAATTCATTTTCAGACCTCAAAGCATGATTCAAACCTTTACCAGGTCGAATTCATAAATCAACAGAACTCTGTCCTCACAAGGCAGAGAGTATGCAAAAACTGGAACCTAATTTTAAACAGCTGTAGTTTCTAAACTATTGGGACAAATGCCCTCAAATTTTGACAGGAGCTATATACCTAAATTATCTACAACTTTTGTATTCACCACATCCGCAGAAAATCAACATATCACGGGGAACTTTTTAAAGTCCCCAGATCTGTCCAGAGGGACATAATGCAAACGAATAATTAATAACTTCAGATGTAAACACTCAATTGGACAAAACTAACTCTACTCACATGTCACACATATCACAAGAACACCAGAAAGTAGGGTGTTCATCCCCAAAATATTTCTTTTAATACCTTTCTTAATTTATTTAATTAATTAGAGGAAATAGTAAACATATATGAAAACTACACCATTAAATCTACAAAAATTACAGTAGACACTACATGCCCTAAGTAGACTACCATAGAAATTTCACACCATTTGAGTAAGTATAACAGCCTACACAAAAATGGTAAGGCAGAATGGCTTAAAATGGCATAATTAGGAAACCTTAGTGAAAAGTGTCAAGCAACAGATTTCATATTTTTCCAAGCATCCTTAAGGTACTAAGATACTACCTACCAAGTTTCATGGTCATAGGATTCCTAGATAATTTACAAAAATTCCCACAAGTATCCACCAATGATAAAAGGAAAATCTATAACTCAAAAACTACACATGTAATGACTTTCAAATTTTAACCAAAGCTTCTACTAAGCAACACTAGCTTACCCACAAAATTTCACAATTTTTGGAGCACAGAAACTCAAGATATGATTTAAACAAGTTTGCATGCATGCAAAAACACTTTTCAAGTTCCTATTTAATTCATCCAAAATTTCTACATAATGTGCTCAAGACATATTTTTCTTCAATACTAGACCTCACTATGAGTCTAACAAAATTTGAATCACAGTATTTGGATCTACACAAATGGAGTTATAAAATTCACAAAATAGCATTCAAAACTGGAATTTGAACTAGCTTATGACTCAAATAGTCACTGCCGTGTGGGACCTGGGTGTCAGCCGACCCCACCGGTCAGCGACAGCGAAACAGGGGAGGCAACGACGACGGCACAGCACACGATGAAGCTCGCCGACGGTGGCTCCTCTGGTGAAATCTATGCCACCGGCGTGCACCCCAAGGTCCCTCGTGTCGATTGACCCCCTAAGCCTAGACCCTAGCGGCCCCTAAGCACACCGACCATGGTGCACGGTGGCTTGGCCGTGGCACACAGCAGTGCACGGCCGCGTTCCGGCATGACCGGACCGGCTTGGTCGGTAGCATCATCACAGGAGCGACTACATGAGCTAGGGAAGACGAGACAAGGCTAGGGATGGAAGAATGGTGCGGTGGTGTGCTGGCCACGGTGAACGCCAACTTCGACGAGGCTCAGCCATGGCGGGCGGTGGTGGAATGGTCACAGCGACCTTACGAAAGCTCGAATGGCTCGGCTAAGTGATGGAGGACATAGAGATGAACACGGTAGAGCTACGGTGAAGGTGTAGTGCGTGTTTTTGCAGCGGTGCGTGAGCTCGGTGATGGTGAAGCTCTGCGACAGCGATGGTGGAGCGGCTGCGCTTTGGCTGCTGCTGCTGCGAGCTGGAGAAGTGAAGGAGGATGAGGAAGAGTGAGCAGATAGGTAGGCGGACGTGGCTTCAAGATGAAGGACACTGGGCAGTGATGGCAGGCCAGCCACGGCGTGTGGCGGTCACGCGGCGGCCGGTCTCTATTGCTAGTCGGCCATGACCGGTCTGAACTTCTTCGTTTCAGAGTTCACGATACCGACTGACAGGCTAAGTTTGATAGAGATTTACTCCTAAACCAAGATGAGTTAGTGGAAGAAATGTTCATGAAAGTTATAGAGCTATAGTAGGGCTACAACTTTGATTTAGAAATCAACAGCCAGTTCTCCATGGATCATGAGTTATATCAAGCCAAAGTTGACCCATTCAAACTGAAATTGCATTTAGGACTTAGCAAATTTTTTAAGTGTTGAATCCACCTTCAAAGCTGACTTGTGGGTCCTTTTTGAACATGTTGTGCACATTTTCATGACTTAGCTTCTAAACAAAGTTTGTTCCTTATAAAATTTGCTACAACTTTGTTTTAGGTTGCTCAGACATGCAAACATCCTACGCCACACTTTTTAAACAGTCAAACAAAAGGGTTCAGGGGTCAAATTTGGTCAAACCATGACTTGGGAACCTAATTAGTCAAAGTGATCAACATGAACAATGTCCCAAATGACATTCTAGGTGTAACTAAGTTACTTAAAATATTTTTTAGCCACACCATACATTGGTCACACAAGAATCAAGCAAGGTATGTACTAAAACAATGAAAACACATGAAATGTTACAAATGTTTCATAGTCATGTTTCACATGTTTCATGATATTGTTGCATAGTATTAACTAACTTTGTTTCACTAAAGTGAGTGGCACATGTTGCACTTAAGTGTTGCACACTTTTCATTTCATAAAGGAAACAACACACATGAAACATAATGATACGTTGCAATGTTTCAAAGACATGTTTCATGTGATATAAGCTTGTGAATGAATGAATGATGCTCATGTCCATGAAATGCAAGTGCAAATGTGGAAGCTAAACACCTGGGGTGTTATAGCCCTCCCCCCTTATAAAAATCTTGTCCCGAGATTTGAAAAGCGTACCATTGTTGATAGAATTCCTTATAACCATCCCTCAAGTAATCTTCCCTTTCCCATGTTGCATCGCGTTCACTACCCTGATTACTCCACATGACTTTGTAGAACTTGACCACCCGACTCCGAGTCACTCGCTCACGAGTGTCAATCACTTGAACCGGCTTTTCTTCAAAGGTCAAATCAGATTTTAACTCGATATCCCCCAATGGAACTCTCTCTTCAGGGACGCGAAGACATTTCTTCAATTGGGATACATGAAAGACATTGAAGATAGCACTCATCTCTGGAGGCAATTAAATCTTGTACGCCACTTTACCACTTTGTCCAATGATTTCAAACGGACCAACATATCTCGGCGCAAGCTTTCGCTTCACACCAAAGCATTGAACACTCTTCATAGGTGAGACTTTCAGATACACGAAGTCTCCAACTTCGAACTCAATAGGTTTTCTACGTTGATTAGCATAACTTTTCTGCCTAGCTTGAGCTGCGGCCATGTGGGTTTGGATAGTACAGACTTGTTCTTCGGCTTCTTGAACAAAATCAATTCCATAATTTCTCCTTTCACTGACTTCTACCCAGTTCAATGGGGTTCTACACTTTCAGCCATACAAAGCTTCAAACGGTGCTATCTTGATGCTCTTTTGATAACTATTATTGTACGAGAATTCTGCTAGGGGCAACCATTTTTCCCATGAGCCCTTCGCCGAGATGACACATGCTCTCAACATATCTTCTAAGATTTGATTCACTCATTCAGTTTGCCCATTGGTTTGCTAATGATAGGCAGAACTTCTTACTAGCTTAGTTCCTAACAATCTGTGTAAGTGCTCCCAAAAACAAGCAGTGAACTGTGGTCCTCTATCCGAGACAATAGTATGAGGGATCCTATGAAGTCGGACTATCTGGTTGAAGTACAACTCCGCATAGTCGGTTGGACGAAAATCTATGCGGACAGGAATGAAGTGTGCCGACTTGGTCAGTCGGTCAACAATCACCCAAATGGAGTTAAAATTCCTCTGAGTGGTAGGGAGTCCAATAATAAAATCCATACTTATCTCCTCCCATTTCCAACCTGGGATAGACAGTGGCTGAAGTAATCCAGCTTTCATGTGCACAGCCTTGACCCAACAACAAGTGTCACACCTAGCCACATAAGCGGCTATCTCTTTCTTTATTTTGGTCCACCAATATCGAGGCTTCAAATCATGATACATTTTACTACTACCAGGATGAATAGATAATTTAGAGGAATGGGCTTTGGATATGATTTGATTTCTAAGTTCTCTATCCTTCGAAATCACCAACCTATCCTTGAACCATAACACGCCTTCCTCATCTACTCGAAAATGTTTGGTTTCTTGCTCTTTCATCTTGCGCTTGATGTGAAACACACCGGTATCTGTCTTCTGTAGCTCGATAATTCGACTCTGTAGAGTACAACTGACAGTGATGTTGTGAAGGACTACAGGATGAAGGAGCTTCGACAAATGGACATCACTCTCAATCAATGAGTGGCAATGAGACTTCCTGCTTAAGGCATCCGCTATGACGTTTGCCTTGCTAGGGTGATAGTGCATTTGGAGGTTATAATCCTTGATCAACTCGAGCCATCTTCTCTGACGTATATTCAACTCTGGTTGAGTGAAGATGTACTTGAGACTTTTATGATCATTGGCAAGCAAATAATGTCTCCAGGCCTTCAAAGCATGAACAACAGTAGCGAGTTCCAAGTCATGCTTTGGATAATTCACTTCATGCTTCTGAAGTTGGTGAGAGGTATAAGCAATGACTCTACCCTCTTGCATAAGAACACCTCCTAACCCAATACCTGATGCATCACAGAACACATCAAAAGGTTTCTCGATATCCAGTTGTGCCAGAACCAGAGCCGAAGTTAGAAGAGTTCGTGGGGTATGGAAAGTCACATCACACTCAGGAGTCCAAACAAACTTCATGTCTTTTTGCAGCAATCGAGTCATAGGCTTGGCTATTTTAGAGAAATCCGGGATGAAGCGACGATAATAGCCAGCCAACCCCAGAAAACTCCGAACCTCGTGCACTGAGATGGGAGCCTTCTAGTTCAATACTACTTGCACCTTGGTGGGATCAACCATAATTCCACCATCGGACAACATGTGTCCAAGAAAAGGTACCTCACGAAGCCAAAATTCACATTTGCTGAACTTTGCATACAGCTGGTGTTCCCGCAATCGAGTGAGAACCACCTGTAAATGTTCAACATGATCTTCTTCATTCTCAAAGATAGCTGGGCACCTCCACAGAGATGAACTAGGGTGGATAAGGCCTTTCTTTAGAAGTTCATTCAGCTGGGTCTTAAGTTCGGCTAGCTCATTGGGAGGCATTCTATATGGCCTTCTAGAGATGGGAGCTGTGCCAGGAAGCAACTCTATCTTGAATTCCACTTCTCAATCCGGGGGCAATCCAGGCAAATCATCGGGGAAAACATCCGGAAAGTCACACACGACAGGGATATCTGCCAAAGACTTTGCTTGCACCGCATTGGTCGTGCAAGAAAGATTGATGTCCCTAGGTAGCTGTACTAGAAAACTCTCCTGATTACCAGGATCTCTGAGCATAACTACCCTAGTCGATGTATCAATAAGCACTCCATGATGGCTAATCCAGTTCATTCCCAATATCACATCGATACCTAGCCTCGGTAAAACTACCAGATCAACCTGATAACTTCTCCCCTCTATCTTAAATTGTACATCTCCAACTACCAGCTTGGTTGAGATAATACCACTGGCAGCCCTAATACAATAACCCTCACCCTCAATAGTATATGTTT
This sequence comes from Miscanthus floridulus, assembly GCF_019320115.1. Taxonomy (NCBI): domain Eukaryota; kingdom Viridiplantae; phylum Streptophyta; class Magnoliopsida; order Poales; family Poaceae; genus Miscanthus; species Miscanthus floridulus. The sequence goes on along the minus strand of NC_089586.1, from coordinate 34,227,178 downwards.
TCTGCATAAACTTGGATGCAAATGCTGGACTAATAAAGGAATGCGAGGCGCCTGAATCAAATAGTACAACTATGGGGTGTTGGTCAATCAGAAACTTACTGGCAGTCACTACCTCTCCTGAAGGAATCTCAGTAATGTTAGTGTGGTTCACTTGTCCCTGATGGTCACCTTGGTAGTTATTCTTCTTAGGGTAAGGGCACTCCCTTACCCAGTGGCCTGTCTTGTTGCAGTTCCAGCATGACATGTTGCTTGGTGGAGCCCTAGAACTGCCCTGACTAGTAGTGCCCTTGGGAAGAGCAACTGTAAATGCCTTGCGAAACCTAGTCTTGGCGGGATTCTTCTTCTACGGTGGGTGAAACTTAGTGGCTGACGCTGGAGGATGGAATGGAGCCCTCTGTGTGATGGGAGCCTTGGATTGTGAGGCACCCGCCTCATAGGCCCTCTTATGACTTTTTGAAGCAGCATACACAACATTATTGTTCTCTTGCGATAAAGCATCACTCACAAACTCATTAAAATGAGCACACTTGCAATTTCCCATGGTCTTCATCAGTTTGGGGCTAAGTCCCCGCTTGAAGCTAGCAATCTTCTTGGCATCGGTGTCCACAAACTCGGTAGCATACCTTGTAAGGTTGTTGAAAGCTTGTAGGTATTCATTCAGGCTCTTGTTCCCCTGAGTCAGCTTCATGAACTCTGTATGCTTGATCGCCATGAGACCAGGAGGAATGTAATTTCCCCTAAAAGTAGACTTGAACTGATCCCAAGTGATTTGAGCATTAGCGGGCATAGTGGACTGATGATGACTCCACCAAATGCCAGCGGGCCCATGCAGTTGGTGAGATGCGTACTTAGTCTTTAGCACCTCAGTCAAGCAGAGCAGACGGAACTTCTACTCGAGAGTATTCAACCACTCATCAGCCTATAGAGGCTCCTCAGCCTCCTTGAAGATTGGGGGTTTCGTGTCAAGGAAATCCTTGAAATCACTGTATTGATTTGGTTCCAGTCCTTGGCGTGGACCACGGCCATCACGATTCATAATCGTACGGAGGGCCTCGGCCATAGTGCGCTGTCCTTCTACAAGCATTGCTATTAATTCCATTGGTGTGGGTGGTGGTGGCGGAAGATCATCATCATCACCCGCACTGGTGGAACGAGTATGAGGCATCTGCACAATGTGCAACCAGTAATTATTGATGATGTCAGCACATTGGAGTGGAACAATATAATCATGCCAAACTAAATTTACTGACGAGAACGAAAACTTCATACAATAAACAGAGGCAATAATTCATTCTCCAATCACCACATCATCAAGTAAATTACTAGCGTCATACGCAGTGCATTCCAACATGACAAGTTTTAAACTTAACCATTACGATACGCATCCTGAAGGGAGCGAATTAAAGTACATTACATGCCAAGTTCAAATTTAACAGGGTACATCCAACATCAGTCTTCATACTTAAGTTCATTACATCAATAACTGCAAAAGCTTAACTAGTGAGACTTGCTAACGAACTACTTGTCGAAGTGATCGCTGTCCATATCGGAGACACCTTGGACTTCTTCTGGGTCTTCCTCTTCTTCTTCATCTGCCGGCTCAGCTGCATTGTCATCCATCTGCATGTCCTCTTCTTCCTCATTGGCCTCAATCACTTGAGGTCCACCCACATTTGGATACCTTGGTATGGGGCGAGGAATAGGAAACAGACGGTTGTGCAGATGGTGCTCAACCTGAAGCTCTTCAAGCTGTTCTTGTAGTGCTTGCTCTCTTTAAAAGGCGTTGTGGTTGGCCAAAATCCAACCCTGACTTCTTTCTTCTGCTAACTCTAAAGCTACATCCCGATGACGTGTCACACGATCCAACTCTTGTGCGGCCTCATCTCTCTCAATAGTGAGGTTCATCGGCTGGTTATGAAGCTCGTCTCTCTTGCGTGTGGTTTGACCCCACTATTGCAGATGATAATTTGCAATACCATGAATCTCCTCAACTTCTTGCTGAGCTCTCCCACATGCATCCCGCCCTACGGCGATACTTGCGGGCACGCAACCTGAACCTGTGCTGGGCTTCCATTGCCTTGCTAGCTTCATCTAGTGCACTAGAAGGGTGTTTTGCCTGACTTGACAAAGCTTCAAGACCGCCATCATAGCACTCATTCCAGCGTTGTCGCTCTACACACACGTTTGCCACGGCCTCGAACCAAGGCCTGACCAACGTCCTGAGTCCACTCAGCCTCAGTAGGAGACACTCGGGGAATGGATGAAGCAGGTCCACCCACTAACTCATCCCCAAAGCTCTATGCTATATCCATCAGCACATCAAGGGCAGCAACCTAAGCAGCTTCCCATGGACTACGTCCATCAGTCTCAATGCTCCACCCATGCCACAACGGTCTTGTGGGGTTTTGTGGCACTACAAAGGTCACGACATACCAAGGTACATCTCCCAATGGTACCACTTGCCTCCATGTGTAGCTGGGTGCCTCCGGGTACCCAACTAAACTGAGCACCCTCCAGAGCAAGGTGGGAGTACCAAACTAGTCCAAAAAGGTGCTGCTACCAATAGGAAACACGGGCGCGGCTATCTGTATCAAAAAGGGATGCAATTCACGTGAGAGGATTACTTTGCTGAGAGATTACACTTTATACTTGGGATAAGCAATTATAAGGGAGGGAGTAATGTAATATGAATAACATGAGTGAATATGATGCATGCTCATTCCGTACGTCCTCACAAACCTAAGAAAATTTAAGCTTTAGCGGGATATACAGTGGCATACATACGTTCTCTCAATTAGTGGTAACTAGTCGATCTACACGGTGCGTTGTTAGCGTACCTATAGAAAAACTTCATTGTAGCCCAACCCAACAAGATATAATGCTAATTACACAAGTAGTAACTAAGATACTCTCGATATATACATCCCCCGATATATATACTTCGGTATCCAAACTACCCGATAAATGTACCCACAATTAAGTACCTTCATATATACATGTATGCAACATGTAAATACTCCAGTAACCACAACTAGCTCTCCCCTAGACCGACGGTTGGACGGTCATGTTCTCGCAACTCACACTTACCTTAGCGTAGAGGCAATTGATCCATACATTACCATTCAAACGAATGGCACCCATGCAATATCACGCCGCATAGATGACAAAATAGAAACAATCAATTCCCCCAAGTTAGTAATTATATATAAGCCACCTAGAAGTCCTTAAGTGGGCTATAAAGGATGTGATCACCAGTATACCATAAAAATTTTGATTTTTGAACACTTATATATAACTATAAGTTGGAAAACCATTTTTACAACAAAGGCTTTTGTTTTAAATAGCCGTAACACATGTTTAATGTTGAATCTAGCTCTGATACCAGCTGTCATAGAACCGACCAATTTATAAGAGCACAAGTACAAAAACAATCGCCGAAACGATCAAATTCTCGAACTTGAGCCCATATAAACCCGGTAGTCAACCGAAATCTCGAAGGATTTCAAACCAACTTGCATACAACCAAGATCACAGTAATTCAACATAACATATCGTACGTTACAACATTTCATAGACGTTCGCAAATAGATTACATCATCACAGAGTCATTGTTATTACAAAACAAGTCTTGTAAAATATGCGGAAGCAAATAGTTTAACTCACACACCCGAGTTCAAATACACATACTGGTTCGCTGATCACAGCCCGCAAAAGCATTCAGATAAGAGAACAGAGATCATGCCCATGATCTAGTCTTCATCACCCGCCGGGTGGAGACAATACTTACAGAATCCCTGATATAGAAGGTCATCTGCAACAAGAGGGAATAAACCCTGAGTACGGGAATGTACTCAGCTAGACTTACCCATCGAAAACCAAACAAATGACACCAAGGATTATGCATAGCTTAATGTAGTGGATCTGGCTGACACTTTCTTTTTGCAGAAAAGCATAAGTAATATGATCAACTCTTAACCTGAACTAGCAGTGACTTTTAGCCATTAACCTGTCAATCTATATTAGCACCTATACTAAGCAATCATTTTATTAGGGTGCAAACATTAATAACCATATCAGGTATTCATTGTGGCAACCTTATCATCATCATCCATTTAACCATATCGTTAAATTAATTGAATCTACGTTGCCGCTGCTCAGTCAAGTTCTCACTATCCGGGAGAGACGGCGATTCGAATCGATTCCTATCCAGCTGGAGGGGTATTCCTAAACACAAACCCTGCTTCCCCCGTCAGGGTCGCAAACAAGTCACCTTTGGTACGATTCAGGAGTCGCGAGTCCGAACAGATCGGCATTCTCAGAGAACCACTCTGCCAAGGTTGTTCGAGACTCTAACCCGCCTTGGACTTATGCCAATGGCTCTCCGCACATCCTTACTACCTCCAGAATGCACGCCACTGCTCGCAGTCCCTGGCCTGAGTCGAGCTACTAGGCTTCAGCGGTCGGAACGACTTATCCGGCCAGCTAAGTGTTAGGCTACGTTCAACATGACATGAGGACGTACAGCGTATCGGTCCTTAAACGACTCAGACGGAGTCACTATGTCCAAACCTACACAAGACTCCGCCCGGTCTTAATTCATTATTAACATGGTTCTTTTCCACGATAGCAAATATAGCCAACCAGTGATCCACCTCATTCCTAAAGCTCGCAGGTGACAGGAAATCACCTGACTTCTACCGCACTAAGCATGGCTAAGCATTTAACCCGTCCTGAACTTAAATAGGATTCCAGTGCGATATCTGGACAAGGAAGGATATATAATGCAGCAATTGGTTCCAACCAATTCCTATACGTAATGCATCATCAACAATAAAAGATACTCAATGTATTTGTAAAAGCATGGGAGGCTTAATATGCTCCGGGGCTTGCCTTTCAGGAACGAGGAAGGCTGGTGGTCAGGGCACTCGGGCAATTCCTCCGCGGCGACTGCTTCGTCGGCTTCCTGCACCTCGGGCTCCTCCTCTTGGTTGGCTCCCTCGAACTCCAGCAATGTCACTCCCTCCGGCACACCTATTGCATGAATGCGCAAGATAAATATCATGGATGCACATGAACGAATGTCAGGGATGCTCGGGGAATGCGCATGTTCGCTGTAGTTTGCATATTCCAACTTAAGCCCTATTCAAATCACTTTACTTACCAAGTTTATACAACCTAATGTATAATTGCTCATCTTCAGTTAATGACCTAGCACCTGCACCTAAGCATATTCTCAAGTTAGGCTAACCCCTAACAATCAACGAGAACATTGCATCAAGCATACACTCAAGCATTTGTATTTCAGCAAAATGAAGACTATGTAGCAGTACAGTAAACTAGCCATAACTGGAGATTTATAAATCCAATTGACACGCAACAAGACAATCTGGAAAGCTTATGAAATTGTCTACAATTCATTTTCAGACCTCAAAGCATGATTCAAACCTTTACCAGGTCGAATTCATAAATCAACAGAACTCTGTCCTCACAAGGCAGAGAGTAAGCAAAAACTGGAACCTAACTTTAAACAGCTGTAGTTTCTAAACTACTAGGCCAAATGCCCTCAAATTTTGACAGGAGCTAGATACCTAAATTATCTACAACTATTGTATTCACTACATCCACAGAAAATCAAAATATCATAGGGGAACTTTCTAAAGTCCCCAGATCTGTCCAGAGGGACATAATGCAAACGAATAATTAATAACTTATGATGTAAACACACAATTGGACAAAACTAACTCTACTCACATGTCACACATATCACAAGAACACCAGAAAGTAGGGTGTTCATCCCCAAAACATTTCTTTTAATACCTTTCTTAATTTATTTAATTAATTAGAGGAAATAGTAAACATATATGAAAACTACACCATTAAATCTACAAAAATTACAGTAGACACTACATGCCCTAAGTAGACTACCATAAAAATTTCACACCATTTGAGTAAGTATAACAGCCTACACAAAATTGGTAAGGCAGAATGGCTTAAAATGGCATAATTAGGAAACCTTAGTGAAAAGTGTCAAGCAACAGATTTCATATTTTTCCTAGCATCCTTAAGGTACTAAGATACTACCTACCAAGTTTCATGGCCATAGGATTCCTAGATAATTTACAAAAATTCACACAAGTATCCACCAATGATAAAAGGAAAATCTATAACTCAAAAACTACACATGCAATGATCTCTCAAATTTTAACCAGAGCTTCTACTAAGCAATACTAGCTTACCCACAAAATTTCACAATTTTTGAATCACAGAAACTCAAGATATGATTTAAACAAGTTTGCATGCATGCAAAAACACTTTTCAAGTTCCTATTTAATTCATCCAAAATTTCTACATAATGTGCTCAAGACATATTTTTCTTAAATACTAGACCTCACTGTGAGTCTAACAAAATTTGAATCACAGTATTTAGATCTACACAAATGGAGTTATAAAATTCACAAAACAGCATTCAAAATTGGAATTTGAACTAGCTTATGACTCAAATAGTCACTGCCGTGTAGGACCCAGGTGTCAGCCGACCCCACCGGTCAGTGACAGCGAAATAGGGGAGGCAGCGACAATGGCGCGGCACACGGCGAAGCTCACCGATGGCGGCTCCTCTGGCGAAATCGACGACACCGGCGTGCTCCCCAAGGTCCCCCGCGTCGATTGACCCCCTAAGCCTAGACCCTAGCGGCAACTAAGCACGCCAGCCATGGTGCACGGTGGCTCGGCCATGGCGCACGGAGGTGCGTGGCCGCGTTCCGGCATGACCGGACCGGCTTGGTCGGTAGCATCATCACAGGAGCGACTACATGAGCTGGGGAAGACGAGATGAGGCTAGGGATGGAAGAATGGTGTGGTGGTGCGCTGGCCACGGTGAACACCAACTCCGGCGAGGCTCAGCCATGGCGGGCGGTGGTGGAATGGCCACAGCGACCTTACCAAAGCTCGAATGGCTCGGCTAAGTGATGGAGGACGTAGAGGCGAACACGGCGGAGCTACGGTGAAGGTGTAGTGCATGATTTTGCAGCGGTGCGTGAGCTCGGCAACAGTGAAGCTCCGCGGCAGCGATGGCGGAGCGGCTGCGCTTCGGCTGCTGCTGCTGTGAGCTGGAGAAGTGAAGGAGGATGAGGAAGAGTGAGCAGACAGGCAGGCAGACGTGGCTTCAAGATGAAGGACATCGAGCAGCGATGGCAGGCCAGCCACGGCGCGTGGCGGCCATGCGGTGGCTAATCTCTGTTGTCGGTCGGCCATGATCGGTTTGAACTTCGCATTTCAGAAATCATCGAGCCCGACTGACAGGCAAAGTTCAACACTGATTTACTCCTAAACCATGATGTATTAGTGGAAGTAATGAACATGAAAGTTGTAGAGCTATAGTAGGGCTACAACTTTGATTTAGAAATCCACAGCTAACTCTCAACGGATCACGAGTTATATCAAGCCAAAGTTGGCCCATTCAAACTGAAATTGCATTTAGGACTTAGCAAATTTTTCAAGTGTTGAATCAGCTTTAATTCTGACTTGTGGGTCCCTTTTGAACATGTTGTGCACATTTTCATGACTTGGCTTATAAACAAAGTTTGTTCTTCATAAAATTTGCTACAACTTTGTTTTAGGTTGCTCAGACATGCAAACATCCTAAGCTACACTTTTTAAATAGTCAAACCAAAGTGTTTAGGGGTCAAAATTGGGTCAAACCATGACTTGGGAACCCAATTAGTCAAAGTGATCAACATGAACAATGTTCCAAATGACATTCTAGGTGTAACTAAGTTACTTAAAAGAATTTTTAGCCACACCATACATTGGTCACACAAGAATCAAGCAAGGTATGTACTGAAATAATGAAAACACATGAAATGTTACAAATGTTTCATAGTCATGTTTCACATGTTTCATGATCTTGTTGCATAGTATTAACTAACTTTGTTTCACTAAAGTGAGTGGCACATGTTGCACTTAAGTGTTGCACACTTTTCATTTCATAAAGGAAACAACACACATGAAACATAACGATATGTTGCAATGTTTCAAAGACATGTTTCATGTGATATAAGCTTGTGAATGAATGAATGATGCTCATGTCCATGAAATGCAAGTGCAAATGTGGAAGCTAAACACCTAGGGTGTTACAAATCATTAATAAGAAAAGAATATATTTTAGTTGCTAAGTAGCACTTATAGGTGGAACCCTGCTGGTTTGATGGGAATGATGATTAGCTTGGTATCTTAGTCATTAGAGCTAGCTTAGTGGCTTAATAGATGTCTTCTTACTTTAAGAACTGATGTTGCCTTAATATTGAGTGTTGCATCATCATTGCATGCATGTAGAGAACAAATTGGTGGAGTTCGTGACTGCGGGCGAGCAGCAGTACGAGGAGGTGATTGAAGAGTACGAGGAGAAGATCCTTATGCAGGAGGAGGTCCTAGAGCCACCACTAACTAACTAAGCTAACACTGCACCTGCCTAAGGCAAGCCCGGTGCATAACCCTTATTTTGAATAATCACTGGAAATATATATATGATGTGCATTTATGTTATAGGAGTTATATTGAAACTACATGCATAGATATATCTACCTATGAGTCCTACTAGATTAGGTCGAGTAGCTGCTATGCTTAAGTTTTTCAGTAGCATGAGTAACCTATCATTACTCACAATAAGTGATTATTATTATCACTCTCATGATAAAATAGTGAAAGAAAAAATGGAGACCGGATAGGGATATGGTACGGGTATTAGTGGGTGTAAGAGGTTGTGTTTCGCGGCCAATGAGGCATAGCTTAGTTACACTGTTTTCCCTATCCGTGTTGGTTAAGGACCGGTTGTTACATTAGGTTCTAGGCAAGTCACAGACTTATTATCCTGAGCACATACTTGTTTATGAGAGCAGGGAAGGCTCGTTGCTCTCTTATCATGGGTTCCAGCTCTTTCTGGACCGATTGATTAGAGGCGGGGATGGTGGAGGTTTAAGCACCGCACTGAGTTCGGGACTCATGTCTGGGGGCTTGGAGTCCAAGTTTTGGATGGGGACCTAGACCTCTTGATAGGAGAGTGGTGGGTTGGTCCTGCTTGTGCCTAGGGTATAAGCGGGGCATATGTTTCGGGGTACCCAGTTGGGCACATTGATTCATGAATCATCGGGTAATCTGGTACGGTTTGTCTATAGTCTAGCACCGTAGTAAGAACTGTAAGATGAAAGATGGTGAAATGGATCTGTTTGCTCAACTCTTGCTTGAAAGTAGAATAGGTGCTTATATAGAATGGTTAGATAATGAACTAATCATGACTACTAATAAGAAACATACATAAGAATCCACTACTAGTAATGCTTTTTGTGAAAAGTAAATCCAGCAATCCATAAAGCTTATCATATCCTTTGGAGTCAGGAAATTATTCCCACTAGTCGGATAAGTCTTGCGAGTACATCATGTACTCAGGGTTTATTTACCCCTGTTGCAAATGCAATTTGAAGAGTAGCTGTTGTGTGGAGGATTCTTCTGGTGGGCACAGACGGATCCTTGTATTCTACCGTTAGATGTTTATTATAATTCCGCTATTTAAATTCCACACTTTGAACTTGGTACTGTAATAAGGTATTTCTAAGAACTCTAGTTGTATGAAATAGACTAAGTATTGTAAACTCGTTCTCATTATTGGATCCTAGAGGAAAAACATGGATTATTCAAGTTCTCCCTTGGGGTGTGCTCAATGGAATCTGCCGGATGTAGCTTGCTTTTAGGGTGCTTAGTGTCTAGTGAAAGACGAGCGCCTCTGAAGGTGTGTTATTTTGGGTGGTTCTGCCATAACTTCTCCGGGCACGGATGTACTGTCATCAAGCAAAAAGTGAAGGGAGAAGAGTCATATTCATTGGACTTTAAACAATGAGCCCTTGCCAAAGGTAAATCGGTAGTTATCCTTTACAACTATAATTTGCTAAATAAAAGTTGCTTAAAATTCCTATATAATAAAACTATAGATTATACATTAATTATGCTAAAAATAATAAAAAGGTAAAAGTTCACCTTTCTTTACCTTTAATCCCAGTTATCCCACCATGTTCTTAGAAGTACTTTTTGGTTTTGGGTATGATTTCTAGCGATCATACTTTCATAGGCTTTTCAAATTAAGCATGGTGCTTAGGTTGATTAGCCTACCTTGATCAAACGTCTAATTTGATCATTGTACTAAAACTACTAAGTATAAACATGAGTAGGATAAACAAAAAATATATAAACCCACAAATAAAACCATATGCAATAAAATAAAGTTACCTTAGAGGCATCACCAAGCAATCTCAGAACATAGGCCTCGAGCTAGCTTAGGGGAGGACCCCCGCAGAGGTACCTTGTATATTTTTTGTATTTTAAAATTTTGCATTTATTTTTTGCATTTATTTATCTATTAGCATTTTAACAAAATCTAAAAATTAAAAATAGCAAAAAATATGATAAAAATACCAAAAATATGAATTTCACTCTCATATGTGTTTTAAGAATGTTTAGTTTCTTCTAAGTTGAAATGATAAATAGTTACTCTATCTATAATTCATCTATGCCTAGGATGTAACTTAGTATTTCTCATGATTTAAGTTTGTTGGCTAAAAATGTCTCAACCTAAAAGCTTGAAAACTTATGGGTTGTAATTACATGCTCCTTTCCTAAGTTGTTGCAAGTTATGATATTATACAAATAGAATTTGCTATGATTTTGTTCTAAGAGAGACTAGACATCCAGAGTTTTTAATTTCAAAATGCTAACACTCAAAAGTTCCTCAATGATTATGAATACATGCTAAGGCCATATGACATGATATACATGTAAAACCTTAGTCATATGCTACTTGTTATTGCATTGAGCTTTGTCAAATTGCTGTGACCCTTGTTGAGATTCTCGTCATGCGCCCATGATCAAGACACACATACACCCACAAATAAAATGCTAACTCTTACACTGAGAGCTACGCAAAAACATGCTTTTTTCATCCACAAAATAATTACTCCATTCATTTATCATGGATCTCTCTTACTCTAAAGTTTCATATGCTAAAAGAATAGTATGGACTATGCTAAAAAAGAAGAAGAAAGAAAAGAAAAATATCCATGCCAAAAGGCATGAGAGGAAAAAATGCATGCCAAAGAGCATGAAGAAAAGAAAAGAAAAAGAAAAAAAGAAATAAGATAGCCCATACTTTCAAATAAAAGACATTCATCCAAAGAGAGAGAGATTCATGATTCAAATGAGTATAAAAAATTAGAATTAGAAAGTTATAAAAATTCCACACACTTGCAAGTCTTGATCAAAGTATATGACTTGCATCTCCTTGAGGTCCAATTTTTGACTTAGCAAAATATGTGATACAAGTATGCCTCAATTTCATACCTACCCAAAACTCCACAAAAAGATTTTAGTGGTAGGATGAAAAAGAAGGCAAATATCAAATGCCTTGGTGAGGTTTCATACACATTGAGCGATTGAGAGAATCATTTGAGAAACTTATATTTATTTTACAAAATTCATAAAACCTACAGACAGATGGTCAATCAAGGAATGAATGATTGGTGATTCTGTTATAACCATTTAATCTTGCAACTGCCCAAGAACTTGGAAAAGTTATACGCCCCATAGGGATCAAGGTAAAGGGTGGATAAAAATGATGACTTATTTAAATTGCAGAAAAATACTTTGTTATAGGCATGGCACTTGTGAAATATATTTGGGCATAGAAGCAACTCTTGATCAACAACCAAGTACTTAGCTATTTGCTCAGGATGAGCAAAGGTTAAGCTTGGGGGATTTGTTGGTGATCGTTAACGACCATATCCGATAGCCAAATAATATCCAAAACAGGAGAAATAAACAAACTCTTGACACATATGCTTTTAATATTGACATATTTCCACATGTATTGGATACTTAGTGTTTTGTAGGACATATACATCAAATACATGGGAAGTATAGTCAAAATGCGCAATCCAGAAAGCATAATGTAGATCCTACATCAAAGAACCAAGCTATCTAGAGGTTTGAAGGGACGCCACATAGCGACCGGACCCAGTGATCTGAGTTCAGTCCGAAAGGCTTGACCTCACGCTGACTACTTGACTGTTGGAGATCGACGGCTAGAGTTGGAAGGGATGCCACATGGTGGCCATCCAATGACCGGACCCAGTTGACTAGATCATGTCTAGAGTTCGGTTGGTGAGTTTAATTGGCCCTCCAAGAGCCCAACTGCTCTTTGAGCCAAGGGGGCTCTATAAATAGAACTTGGGCGCCTTGGGCTCACTCTTGCATATTTTTACCTATGATACATCTTTGTGAGCCTAAGCATACACCTCCCACTCATCTCTATCATTGATTCATCATCATAGTGGGATTGGGAGTGATTTTAAGTGCATTCGCTTGGGCCTAGCTTGCTCTAGCGGTTGCATGGTGGCATGCTTGGTTGGTTCCCGGTGGTTTCCAAAAATACCTGTGCCAAACTGACCATGATTAGTATAAGTAGGAGGGTGGAGCTCTCATTCAAACACACATCATTTGAGCCACTACACCTCCACTTCTCTACTTGTACTCTTTTTACCTTTTAGTAGTATTTTGGAGCTAGCAAGAGCTATCATGGAGGGCTTGGCTCCTTGGGAGAAAAGAGAGAAAACTTGGTATGAATACAAAGAGAATTTCTTCCAAAGTCATGCTCTCATATTATAAATATAGTTGTGCTATAGAACTAGAGTATAGTTTTTATATTATAATCATGACATAAGAATTAGCATATAGTTTCTATGCTATGATCTTAACATGTAGAACTTTATGCTTAATCATTCATATAATTTGTATGATTAGAAGTAGAGCTAAGTTGATGTGGTGGTTCATCGTTCCTTCAGGTTTGCCCATGTCCTATGCTTGTCTATTCATAAGGTCGGAGTCCCAAGGGGATGTGGGTAGTTTCTTTGTACATGAACATGGTGCTTGGGTGCATAGGAACCTTTGGATATGATGGTACTCCACGGTTGAGGGGTAGGCAACTAGTGGTGATAGCCCTATCCGTTCCTTGTAATCCCCCACATTCAGGTATTGTGTAGGAGTCTTAAAGTCTCCCTGGCTTGCTGGCAGACAAGTGCCCGGAGATCTCCCCATCTATCTTACACTTAGTTCTAACTCTAACTATGTAATTTGTATGATCATCAGTTGTTCTTTGTGCGGCTATATTAGAACATGGCTGCTCCACTTATGAATATTCTTTTATTCTTTGTTTCTATTTATCCTTGAGGTTGGCCTAGATGTGTGTCCACTATCCTTAAAATATCATTTTATCCCTATCATATACTATTGGTTTACTATGCAAGTATGTAATCTTGTTCATATCCATGCTAGGCTCTTATACCTTGCCCTCCTTTGGGAAAATATAAATAATGATACCCTGAATACTTCTGGGTGAAATGCTACAACGATAGATCCGTGCGCTTACGTATATTATTTATGTAATCGCTTAGAACTACCATGTTGATGTTTCTTGGCGGCGTTGCTAAGATTTATCCAAATCTTAGTGATGGTGCTAAGAAATACCAACTGGCATTCTGGTTCCATTGCTAGGGATGGATTCCATCTCCATACTTGGTAGTGATGCTAAGAAACGCCAACAACCTAGATGGCTTGGGGCAGCAAAGGAGCATTGGCATGAGTTGGTGATTGTTTGTGGCCATCTCCTAGTGATTGTGACGGGTCTTGTGCCTTCCCCAGCGAAGAGCTGAAAGGTAACTCTAGTAAATTGCTTGTGTCATTGAGTTACCTCACTTGCGGGTAGGTTCTTATGACATCTATTTGTTGGACTAGGTTTGTGAAACACCTATTAGCCACCAAACCACCAAGTGTTGGTCGACACAATGGGGACTAGCGTGCCAGCAAGCATATGAACCTCGGGAGAAAAATCTTAGTGTCCATTGTGATTGGAATTCTCCCGATGATTGATTTGGCATTCATATTGTGATTGGTTCATTCCTCTACATGGTAGTATAACCTTCCTACTCACTCCCTTTCATTCACTTTAATTAGTTGTGTAACAAGATCTTTAGTGTAGCTAGTTTTGATAGCTTGCTTGCTAGTTTAGTTTCTCTTAGTGGAGCTCTTTAGTGTAGCCTTGTTGAGAACTCTTAGTGAGTAGTGACTTAGCTCTTGTTGTGTGCCTAGTGATTATAACAACTAGAATTGTTTGGATAGGTGGCTTGCAACCCTTATAGAGCTAGAGCAAAATTGCATTTCGCCATTTCGCATACTAACAAATTGCTCTAGTGATCTTGTAGAGTTTTTAATAAGCTATTCACCCCCCTCTCTAGCCATATTATGACCTTTTAAACAGTTGGGCGCTCTGCACACCTGAGCTAAGACCACTAGTGGGCCCATCATGGCATGCTTATTTCTAGTTCCCCTAGTTTAGAGATGGTCATGTGTCGTTCGTCGATTAGTCTTTGAACCTCTGTTTTCATGGGTTAGAGGAGCCCTGGGGCCCATCGAAGGGCTTGTTGCACTATTTAGCGACACTTGCTCTTTTGGGGCTGTTCTGCACTGTCTGAGGGTGTGTCATGCCAAATTCCTTGATCCTCATCATCTGCTAGATGTGGAGGAGTCAAGAGGGTGTGACGCTTTTGGGTTCCACATGGAGCATTCCCTCCTTAAGTTCCAATCCACACACGTTTGCAAGTGTGACGTTTTAAATTCATAGATCTAGGACATCCGTCTAACATGCGAAAGCTAAGGGGTGTGGCGCCTTTGGATTCTGCATGTGTGTGTCAGACTAACCACCTCACTGAGAGGTTGTCACGGCATTGCATGGGACACGACAATTTAATGCCTGAACTATAAAGATGGGGAGAGGGAAGTTGGCTCCTTCCTCCGTGTTACTCCCATCTTCCTACTTCCACAATCCTATTTCTTCTTGCCTTCGTGTTGTTTGCTCATGCCACTAGTCACCATTTCTGCCATCTTACCTCCTTTTTCTTCATGTTCCTCAAAGAGATGGTGGTGGTGTGGAAGGAGTCGAAGTGGACACAAGGAGGGTGGACCTCCTCACATCATGTAAGTTGCTCCCAGGGAGGGATTGTTTGGTTTACACATATAAGCTAAGTCTATATTGCAAATTTGCTATTTGGTTGCCTATGGTTGGTGATAGGATGGTCTTGTACATGGAGGAGTTACCCAGAACACTAACCATGCTACCTTCTTCCTCCTACACACCTACTCCTCTAGCCTCTTTTCTGCCATCGTAAACTCCATGTTCCTCTAGATGAATAGCGAATGCGCATCATTTCATTTGTATCCAAGTGACAAGCACCTCGCTGGTTGAATAGCGAGGAGGAATGATTCTTTGCCTCACCTACTGGTGCATGAGATACTTTGATTATGAAGACAAGGTTATTTTTTAGGGTGAAGACGAGGTTCTTATAGGCCACTTGGCAATTGTCTTCAATCTAGGTCACCGACGGCCATGCCCGACTCCTCCCCCATCCGTCGCTACCAATAGAGGCATCCTTGTTCGCCAACCATTGACTTGGCATGAAGTAGAGTAGCAACAATGAGGGTTAAGGGAGATGACAAGATCTTTCTCGATGGCCACCGACTACTTGGCCTATCGAAAATAGTCGCGCTCCATGTTTTTCCTAATCCAGGTTAAGGGGTGTCAATGCATTAGCTTGACATGGCTATGGGCCTAGCCAAGTTAACCAGGCACTCAGGCACATGCACACGAAGGTAAGCAAGCCTGAGATGGAATTAAAGATGTCAACGGAGAATTCCTCGGTAGAGAACGAGTGCCCATCCCCATCCCCACAGGGAGAAAATCTCCCTGTCCCCGTCTCGGTCAATGGTCATAGGGAAGTTCTTCTCCCTGTCCCCATCCCCATGTGGGAAAATAATCCCCATGGGGGTCCACATCCACGCAATAATTAGCCAAAACCAATTTACATATATAATATATGTGTCGGTGTTTCAAGTAAACACCAATGAGTAAATTTTTATTATTGCGCGTCTGGCCCGGATGGTGTGCTAAGAAGACACAAGGTTTATACTTGTTCGAGCAAAATGTCCCTACATCTAGTTTGTGGCTACTGCTCATATTACCAGCACTGAAAGTTTATAGTAGGGATTATAAATAGTCGAGAGAGAGAGACAGGTCCCAAGTCTCTAGTGGTGTGTTGTGATGAGTTTTGATCGGTTCGGATGTGTTCGGATCGAGTGTCCAATGTGCGATGGTTCATTTGTCCCATGCCCCTTAGTGGGGTGCCCTACTTTCCCTTTTATAGGCCAAGGGAAACTACGTGTTACAGCAGAGGAAAAGAGGAAAATAAGAGAGAGAGAGAGAGAAAGAGAGAATCCTTTAGGGTCGCCGGGCCTTCCTTTTCCTTTGTGCATGTTTCGCGGACATAGTAGGTGGTGACAGGGATAGACCCATGCCAGGCACCTATCTACTTGATGATGCCATGCCCTGCCATTGTCAGCGGGTCATAACATCCCACTCCGCCCCGGCGGGTAGTGTGGTGAACTAGCATGCAGATCAGTGGTCGTACAGGGAGTAGGTAGCATAGTGACCACACGGCCATCATTGTGGGTGATGTGAGTTCCCTAGAATTATATGTCATGGGGATGGGTCATGTTGAGACGTGACCTCTCCCTGCATGATGCCAGAAGTTTACCCTTGAGTTATACTTTCTGGCCCGTAGTGTTTGGCAACGGCGTGAGCTTCTGTTAGGAGCCATGCCCAAGGGATTGGGTGAGGCAGAGCCAGCCCTCAAGCATCAAGCGAGGCAGAACCCACCCTCGGGGGTCAGCCAAGGCGAAGCCAGCGCTCCGACGTTGGGTGAGGCAGAGCCCATCCTTGGGGGTCAGCTGAGCTAGGGCCAACCCTCGGAGGTCGGACAAGACGGAGCCATCCCTCGGAGGTCAACCGAGGCAGAGCCAACCCTCAGGGGTTGGATGAGGTAGAGCCCATGACCTCGGTGGTTGGAGGAGGCAGAGCCATGACCTTGGTGGTTGGACATGGTGGAGCCATCCCTTGGAGGTTAGCCAAGGTGGAGCCAACCCTTGGGGGGTTGGATGAGGCAGAGCCTATGACCTCGGTGGTCGAACGAGGTAGAGCCATGGCCTCGGTGATCAGATGAGGCAGAGCCCATGACCTTGGCGGTTGTACGAGGTAGAGCCCGCGGCCTTGGTGGTTGGACGAGGCAGAGCCCATGGCCTTAGTGGTCGACAAGAGTTGTAGTCGTGCTCCTGACTTCTCAGATGAACCAATGTTGATGGTTATTAGCTCCTCCTCTTTGGGTACCCTAGTATTAGTCCCTAATAGTAGCCCCCGAGCCTACGGAGGAGTAGAATACTTCTCTAGAGGTTTTTCTAAAAGGGAGGACTCTAAGGGCCCTAGCCTTCTTTTGTTGCCCACGGCGTGTCCTGGGGACCGTGATTCCCTCTTGTAGGGGTCGAACCCTTCATGGGTATAGCCATGAGATTTGGTGGTTTGTTAGCTAGCTAGTTTCATTGGGGTCTCGGCTTCCCATTCACAGGGATCTGGATAGGGTCATCTTGGTGACCGACTTTAGTTTCTTAGTGGTCAATCCATATAGTTCTCGGGTCCATTCGATAGGTCCTAAGGGCTCTCCGCCTTTCTTTAGGAGAAAACCATGGATCGTACTCGGCTAAGACTTGATTGTGGGCTAGGATGCCCGTGGTGCTCATGCGCTTGGGTACTAGCCACTTGTGGGCCCATCCCCTTCCATCCCTTATCCTAAGGGTGCCTATAGCGGTTGTCAAACCTGTTGATGGGCCAACCTTTGAACTCCTGGGCCCAAATAGGCTGTAGAGGTGTTTTTTTGGATCTATATTCCTCTTACTTGTGATGAGTCGTGGCCCGCCTAGAGAGGCGAAATGTCTGTTGAGTTTTCTGAGGGAATGGATAGGGATTGCATGCGCATATCCCATGGCATGATGTCATGGCAGATCATGGCAGGCATGGAGATCTAGGCAGGTGGTTGGTTTCCTTGGGCCCATCGCCCCTATAAAACCTAAGGGTTCGCCCCTAGGGTTTCATACCTTGCCTTCATGCCTTTGCATCTACAACCGACGCCTCCAATCTCCTAGGTTTCCTGCATCCACGTCCTAGCCACCATCGAGCTCACATCCACCCGCCCCCATCTTCTAATGGATCCATGGTGCCACTCTGACATCACCTTCCAGCGTATGGAGGGCCTTGTCCATTGTGGCCTTCTCCATGCACGGACCTCAGTCGAGGAGTGGTTGCTGCCAAGCGAGGAGGAGTTGTTGTCGCCGCCCAATAGCTATGTGGTGTCATTCGCCCACTTCCATGAGCATGGGTTCGCGACCCCTACCCATAGATTTCTTCAGGGGCTGCTTCATTACTACAAGATTGAGCTACAACACCTCAATCCTAACGGGATCCAGCATATGGCAGCATTTGTCACCCTATGTGAGGAATTCCTAGGGATCAGTCCCCACTTTGATCTGTGGCAGCACTTATTCGCCATCACCCCCTAGAAGAATAGGGAGAAGAGCGATAGGCAGGAGCTGCATACACTGATGGGATGCATCGGCATCCACCTCTAGAACAATCGGGTTAGTAAGTACCTATCGATGCGGCTGTCGACCTCCAACAAGGGGTGGCATTCGTAGTGGTTCTATCTGAAGAACAATGTCGACGCCCCCTACTAGAGTTCACTGAGCATGTGATCGAAGAGGCCTTAGAGTCATGGAGGAAGTGGGGTGTCCTAGAGAAGGACAAGAAGAAGATCTGGGACCACCTCACCACCATCCGCATCCTAAAGGAGAGTGGCCTAAAGGGGTCGAGCATCATTGGGGCCTACCATGTGAGGAGGGTGGCGCTGTTGGGCACGTGCACCCATTGTATGCGATGGTGCCTGAGGCATCATTCAACGAGACGACGCTTGCCAAGGGAGCATTCACCCCCTTTGAGATCATGCAGCGCATTAAGGAGGCGATGGAGCCTTCGCGGGACAACGTGGGTGCCCCCTTGATTTCATCTACCTGGTGTTGGGACATCCTCCGATGCGGCCAAAATCAGGCCATGTCATCTTCATAAGTTTCCCCTCCTTATGCCTCCTCTTCAATTGATTTCCTGACCTCTTTAAACTAACATTGAGAGGGACGGGACCAGTCGAGGGACCTCATCCTCATAGATCACCTGGCTCCATTACCAATGGATGTGTCCATGAGGGTAGTGAATCACACCAAGGGCGAGCAGCTGAGGAAGGTGAAGGAGGACAAGAGGAAGAAGAGGTAGCGGTAGCTGTAGGCGTGGGAGCGAGGGGAGGAGACTGACAGCGATGACAATGATGATGAGGAAGATGATGATGAGGTAGTCGATGACATCAAGTGGGATGATTTGGAGAGCAAGGATGTGCTGACAGGTATTGTCTTGTCCTTGCAGGAGTCGAGACCCTTCTAGTTCCATGGAGGGGAGGGCACGTCTGTGAGGCCAGTGAAGATAGGCCGGACCATTGGCCTACCCTAGGAGCCAATAGGGTAGGCGGATCTACCATCATACCCAAGGTGCCAGCAGAGGTAGGTGGCTCCACTGTCACACCCCAAGATGCAAGGGGAGCGAGCCCCTCTGCCTAGGAGTAGGGGGCGGGCTCAAAATGGCACTACCTCGACGAGGTGGAGCAGGGGTTTGGGGGTTCACCCCCCAAACGTGTCTGTCACCCAACAACACTGATGTAAGTCATCAGCTCCTCTATTTTTCTCTATTTTGGTTGGATTTCATTGTGACTTATGCTTTTCATTTCTTGCAACATCGTGAGGTGGCATAATCCTTTGGCACTGGTGCCAAAGAAGAGCGTCGCCCTTCAAGCGAGGCGGCATCCGTCGGTTGGCGTTGAACCCATTTTGGGTGGGAGTGGCACCAGTGTGACTATGTCACTAGCTGGTTAGGCACCACCTATGGTGGTGCTCGTACCCTCGGTGGGACAAGTAGGCGTAGGGCTCAAGGGATGCCTTCAGAGGTCACTGAGCAGCAAGCGATAGACGTGATACCGCTATCGATGACGGGGCGAACAAAGCTGACGTTCATGCTCATGGTGCCGACCATGGCGGGTGTGATGCAGCCAGTCATGGCACTACCAACGCAGGCGAAGGTGGTGGTGGCGGCTATGACAGGCGGGCCATAGCTGGATGCAACCATGGCGGCACCTGAGGAAGTGGCGTGACCCACGCCACCGGTGGCTCAAGCGACGGCACCTGACATGAACCGGATGGAGGAGCACATGGCCAAGGGGTCCCTAGACATCATGGTGGTGGTAGAGAGGACTAGCAGGGAATTGTCCCTGCCCCTAACGTCGATAGGTAGTGACTTGCTCGTGTGGGGTGAGCCCCTGCTCCGGTGGACAAATCCGCTGGAGCCGACGTCAACACTAGGGGTGCCTTGCGTGATGTGGGGACCGCGTCCATGCTGGAAGCCTTGGACCACACTAGGGGTGCCTTGTGCAACTTTGTCGTTCCCTCTAGTTGGGTACTCGCTTGATCTTGCCTCTTGCCCTTTTCTTTCTTTATATATTTTTATGTTCTGACCATCATCTCATTTCAGTCCCTTATCGCTCGCAGCCAAGGAAAATCTTGATTCCTTCATGAGCAGAAGGAAAACTGGGACCGCCTTGGTGAGGAGGCATGGCTGTGCGAGGAGGTGAGTGCCCAGCTTGTTGCCGCCCAACAGAGGGTGACCAAGCTGACTCCCCTAGCCGAGGAGGCGGATAGTCTCCGATTGCATGTGGCTGAGGCCCGTCAGCATGCGGACAAGGTCGAGAGGGTATTTGAGGCCCTATTAGTGAGACCACAAAAGGATGATGAGGAGGCCACCAAGGTTAGGAGGGAGTGGGATGAGCTGCTCTAGAGGACATCAAGACACGCCGGTGGATCCTCGACCTTCTAGCTAAGGTTGCGAAGGAGCAGGAGCTGAAGTTGGGAGCTGAGGAGAAGCTCGCAACACTGGAGAAGAGGATGAGTCTAGATGCTAACATGGTCGTTCGGCTA